>NW_024470707.1:120982-163482 GCF_017639515.1 Carcharodon carcharias | reverse complement strand
GGGGTTCCCCGGCCGGGGTTCCGAGCTGGCCCTGGCCGGGGTCCTGGGCGCCGCCGGGGCGGCCGGCGGGAGCGCCCTCTTCGCCCTCTTCGCCGAGGGGGACACCCCCCACCACCCACTCCAGGCACGGCCCACGGACCGGGCCGCCCTCTGCCTCTACCCGCTGGGCATCGTGGACCGGTACATCGAGGGGGCCCGGCAGGCCTGCTACTCTTCCCCCAACACCCAGGAGGCCCGCGTGGAGTACAACGTCAAGTCCAGCTGCACCCGGCTGCGCAAGGTACGTGTGCGGGGTCCGGCAGAGGGTGGTGGGGGGGTGGTGGGGGGGTAGGGGGCGGGCACGAGGGTGGTGGTGGGATGGAGGAGGAGGGAGGGGGCGCGAGACGTTCCAGGGACGATTTGCTTCACGCAAAATCCATACCCCCCCTCCCCCCACGACCCGGCCAGTCAGAGCCCGAATCGCAGCGCCGCGACGCCTCCCAAAGTCGAATAGCCCACCAGCACTGACTGTGTAAGGCCTTCGTCCACAGCTGCTGCAGGTTTGTGTGGGACCCGTACACCAGTGAGAGTCAGTGTGTGTGGGACCCGTACCCCAGTGAGAGTCAGTGTGTGTGTGGGACCTGTACCCCAGTGAGAGTCAGTGTGTGTGTGAGACCTGTACCCCAGTGAGATTCAGT
Source organism: Carcharodon carcharias (assembly GCF_017639515.1). NCBI lineage: Eukaryota > Metazoa > Chordata > Chondrichthyes > Lamniformes > Lamnidae > Carcharodon > Carcharodon carcharias. Next base: position 162,805 of record NW_024470707.1, on the reverse strand, counting down.
GTGTGTGTGGGACCCGTACCCCAGTGAGAGTCAGTGTGTGTGTGAGACCTGTACCCCAGTGAGAGTCAGTGTGTGTGGGACCCGTACCCCAGTGAGAGTCAGTGTGTTTGGGACCCGTACCCCAGTGAGAGTCAGTGTGTGTGTGGGACCCGTACCCCAGTGAGAGTCAGTGTGTGTGTGGGACCCGTACCCCAGTGAGAGTCAGTGTGTGTGTGGGACCCGTACCCCAGTGAGAGTCAGTGTGTGTGTGGAACCCGTACCCCAGTGAGAGTCAGTGTGGGTGTGGGACCCGTACCCCAGTGAGAGTCAGTGTGAGTGTGGGACCCGTACCCCAGTGAGAGTCAGTGTGTGTGTGGGACCCGTACCCCAGTGAGAGTCAGTGTGTGTGTGGAACCCGTACCCCAGTGAGAGTCAGTGTGTGTGTGGGACCCGTACCCCAGTGAGAGTCAGTGTGTGTGTGGGACCCGTACACCAGAGGGAGTCAGAGTGTGTGTGGGACCCGTACCCCAGTGAGAGTCAGTGTGTTTGGGACCCGTACCCCAGTGAGAGTCAGTGTGTGTGGGACCCATACCCCAGTGAGAGTCAGTGTGTGTGGGACCCGTACCCCAGTGAGAGTCAGTGTGTGTGTGGGACCCGTACCCCAGTGAGAGTCAGTGTGTGTGTGGGACCCGTACCCCAGTGAGAGTCAGTGTGAGTGTGGGACCCGTACCCCAGTGAGAGTCAGTGTGTGTGTGGGACCCGCACCCCAGTGAGAGTCAGTGTGTGTGGGACCCGTACCCCAGTGAGAGTCAGTGTGTGTGGGACCCGTACCCCAGTGAGAGTCAGCGTGTGTGTGGGACCCGTACCCCAGTGAGAGTCAGTGTGTGTGTGGAACCCGTACCCCAGTGAGAGTCAGTGTGTGTGTGGGACCCGTACCCCAGTGAGAGTCAGTGTGTTTGGGACCCGTACCCCAGTGAGAGTCAGTGTGTGTGTGGGACCCGTACCCCAGTGAGAGTCAGTGTGAGTGTGGGACCCGTACCCCAGTGAGATTCAGTGTGTGTGGGACCCGTACCCCAGTGAGAGTCAGTGTGTTTGGGACCCGTACCCCAGTGAGAGTCAGTGTGTGTGGGACCCGTACCCCAGTGAGAGTCAGTGTGTGTGGGACCCGTACCCCAGTGAGAGACAGTGTGTGTGTGTGTGGGACCCGTACCCCAGTGAGAGTCAGCGTGTGTGGGACCCGTACCCCAGTGAGAGTCAGTGTGTGTGGGACACGTACCCCAGTGAGAGTCAGTGTGTGTGGGACCCATACCCCAGTGAGAGTCAGTGTGTGTGTGGGACCCGTACCCCAGTGAGAGTCAGTGTGTGTGGGACACGTACCCCAGTGAGAGTCAGTGTGTGTGGGACCCATACCCCAGTGAGAGTCAGTGTGTGTGTGGGACCCGTACCCCAGTGAGAGTCAGTGTGTGTGGGACACGTACCCAAGTGAGAGTCAGTGTGTGTGTGTGGGACCCGTACCTGAGAAGGGAGGGCATGAATGGCCAATGGGGGTATTTGAAAGGAAGAAGAGGAATATTAAAATGGTGCCATTAAGGATCGGGATGCAGTGTGGGTCAGAGAGAACAACAAGTGTGATGGGTGAAGAGGACTCGGTGTCAGTTAGGACACTGTGGAAGCAGAGTTTGAACACAAGAGTTGAACCTGTGATGTGCTGAGTTTTACATAATGATTACATCCGGCGACAGGCCGAACCAGTTTGAAGGTAGACGTGATTCATTCACAAGGATGTGTGTCACACTCGAATGATAATGTCAAGCAGTCTCGATCTCAACACGTTCAAAAACATGCCTGGCAAATCACTCCTGCTCGTGGAGACAGGGATCAGGCCTGCCCCTGATTTACATCCATGTCAGAGGGTCCCAAATTTTGCTCCAGTTCCCACAAGGCGGCAATTACAGAGGCGTGAGGGAGGAGCTGGCCAGAATTGACTGGGAGATGAGCCTAGCAGGAAAGACAGTGGAACAGCAATGGCAGGCGTTTCTGGGAGTAATTTGGGAGACACAGCAGAAATTCATTCCTAGGAAGAAGAAGCATACTAAAGGGAGGACGAGGCAACCATGGCTGACAAGGGAAGTGAGGGACAGCATAAAAGCTAAAGAGAAAGCATACAATGCGGCGAAGAGCAGTGGGAAGCCAAGGGATTGGGAAGCCTACAAAGACCAACAGAGGACAACTACAAAAGAAATAAGGAGGAAGAAGATTAAATATGAGGGGAAACTAGCCAGGAATATAAAAGAAGATTGCAAGAGATTGTTTAGATATATAAAGGGTAAGAGAGAGGCAAAAGTAAACATTGGGCTGCTGGAAAATGATGCTGGAGAAGTAATAGTGGGGAACAGAGAAATGGCGGAGGAACTGAATAGGTACCTTGCGTCAGTCTTCACGGTGGAAGACACGGGTAACATCCCCAAAGTTCAAGAGAGTCAGGGGGGCAGAGGTGAGTATGGTGGCTATTACCAAGGAGAAGATGCTAGGAAAACTGAAAGGTCTGAAGGTGGATAAATCACCTAGACCAGATGGATTACACCTCAGAGTTCTGAAGGAGATAGTGGAGGCGTTAGTGGTGATCTTTCAGGAATCACTGGAGTCAGGGAGGATCCCAGAGGACTGGAAAATCACTAATGTAACCCCCCTGTTTAAGAAGGGAGTGAGGCAAAAGACGGGAAATTACAGGCCGATTAGCCTGACTTCAGTCATTGGTAAGATTTTAGAGTCCATTATTAAGGATGAGATTTCCGAATACTTGGAAGTGCATGGTAAAATAGGGCAAAGTCAGCATGGCTTCATCAAGGGGAGGTCATGCCTGACAAATCTGTTAGAATTCTTTGAGGAGATAACGAGTAGGTTAGACAAAGGAGAGCCAATGGATGTTATCTACTTGGACTTCCAGAAGGCCTTTGACGAGGTGCAACACAGGAGGCTGATCAGTGAGATAAGAGCCCATGGTGTTAGAGGCAAGGTACTAGCATGGATAGAAGATTGACTGTCTGGCAGGAGGCAGAGAGTGGGGATAAGGGGGTCCTTCTCAGGATGGCGGCCGGTGACTAGTGGAGTTCCACAGGGATCAGTGTTGGGACCACAACTTTTCACTTTATATATTAATGATCTAGATGAAGGAACTGAGGGCATTCTGGCTCAGTTTGCAGATGATACAAAGATAGGTGGAGGGACAGGTAGTATTGAGGAGGCGGGGAGGCTGCAGAATGATTTGGACAGGTTAGGAGAATGGGCAAAGTGGCAGATGGAATACAACGTGGGGAAGTGTGAGGTCATGCACTTTGGTAGGAAGAATAGAGGCAGAGACTATTTTCTAAATGGGGAGAGAATTCAGAAATCTGGAGTGCAAAGGGACTTGGGAGTCCTAGTCCAGGATTCTCTTAAGTTTAACTTGCAGGTTGAGTCGGTAGTTAGGAAGGCAAATGCAATGTTGGTATTTATTTCGAGAGGACTAGAATATAAAAGCAGGGATGGGCTGCTGAGGCTTTATAAGGCTCTGGTCAGACCACATTTAGAATATTGTGAACAATTTTGGGCCCCGTATCTCAGGAAGGATGTTCTGGCCCTGGAGAGGATCCAGAGGAGGTTCACGAGAACGATCCCAGGAATGAAAGGCTTAACATATGAGGAAGGTTTGAGGACTCTGGGTCTATACTCGATGGAGTTTAGAAGGATGAGGGGGGATCTGATTGGAACTTAGAGAATACTGAAAGGCCTGTATAGAGTGGACGTGGGGAAGATGTTTCCATTAGTAGGAGAGACTAGGACCCGAGGGCACAGCCTCAGAGTAAAGGGAAGACCTTTTAGAACAGAGATGAGGAGAAACTTCCTTAGCCAGAGAGTGGTGAATCTATGGAATTCATTGTCACAGAAGGCTGTGGAGGCCGGGTCATTGAGCGTATTTAAGACCGAGATAGATAGGTTCTTGATTGGTGAGGGGATCAAAGGTTACGGGGAGAAGGCGGGAGAATGGGGTTGAGAAACTGATCAGCCATGATTGAATGGGGGAGCAGACTCGATGGGCCGAATGGCCTAATTTCTGCTCCTATGTCTTATGGTCTTATAGGACACAGGCAGCACTGCGATATCGGAGGGTCAGTACTGAGGGAGAGCCGCACTGTCGGAGGGTCAGTGCTGAGGGAGCGCCGTGCTGTCGGAGGGTCAGTGCTGAGGGAGCGCCGTGCTGTCGGAGGGTCAGTGCTGAGGGAGCGCCGCGCTGTCGGAGGGTCAGTGCTGAGGGAGAGCCGCACTGTCGGAGGGTCAGTGCTGAGGGAGAGCCGCACTGTCAGAGCGACTGTGGATTCAGGGTCTCAGAAACACAGAGTTGTCACCATTTTTCCTGAAGTTAATTCTGTTTAATTACACAACTTGTGATGTGATCTCTGAAAATATCCATTTGGGTCAGGCAGGCATGTAATTGTGTTTAGAGACGGAAACTGTTCACAAACAAGTCCACGCTGGAAATGAATGATAAACAGGACGTTTAAGAGATACCGATACACTGACTGGTGTCTCTCAGTCCCTCTCTCTCTCTCTCTCAGGGAGATATTTGTACACTGACTGGTGTCTCATGGTCCCTATCTCTCAGAGAGATATCTGTACACTGACTGGTGTCTCTTAGTCACCTCTCTCTCTCAGGGAGATATCTGTACACTGACTGGTCTCTCCCAGTCCAATCTCCCTCTCTCAGGGAGATATCTGTACACTGACTGGTGTCCCTCAGTCACCTCTCACTCTCAGGGAGATATCTGTACACTGACTGGTGTCTCTCAGTCTCCTCTCTCTCTCAGGGAGATATCTGTACACTGACTGGTGTCTCTCAGTCTCTCTCTCTCTCAGGGAGATATCTGTACACTGACTGGTGTCTCTCAGTCCCCTCTCTCTCTCAGGGAGATATCTGTACACTGACTGGTGTCTCTCAGTCCCTCTCTCTCTCAGGGAGATAACTGTACACTGACTGGTGTCTCTCAGTCCCCTCTCTCTCTCTCAGGGAGATATCTGTACACTGACTGGTGTCTCTCAGTCTCCTCTCTCTCTCAGGGAGATATCTGTACACTGAATGGTGTCTCTCAGGCTCCTCTCTCTCAGGGAGATAGCTGTACACTTACTGGTCTCTCCCAGTCCAATCTCTCTCTCTCAGGGAGATATCAGTACACTGACTGGTGTCTCTCAGTCCCACTCTCTCTCTCAGAGAGACATCGGTACACTGACTGGTGTCTCTCATCCCCTCTCTCTCAGGTTGATATCAGTGTACTGACTGGTCTCTCGCTGTCCACTCTCTTAGGGTGATCTCTATTCACTGACTGGTGTCTCTCAGTTCCTTCTCTCATAGCGAGACATCTGTACACTGACAGGTGTCTCTCAGTCCATCTCTCAGGGAGATATCTGTACACTGACTGGTGTCTCTCAATCCCTCTCTCACAGGGAGGTTTCTGTACACTGACTGGTGTCTCTCAGTCCCTCTCTCACAGGGAGATATCAGTGCACTGACTGGTGTCTCTCAGTCCCCGCTCTCCCTCTGGGAGATATCTGTATACTGACTGGTGTCTCTCAGTCCCTCTCTCTTAGCGAGTTAGATGGACACTGTCTGTTGTCCCTCACTCCCATGTCTCTCTCAGGGAGATATCTTTACACTGACTGGTGTCTCTCAGACCCTCTCTTTCAGGGAGATATCTGTACACTGACTGCTCTCTATCAGTCTCTCCCTTTCTCTCAGGGATATATCGGTACATTAACTTGTGCTTCTCAGTCCCCTCTCTCTCTCTGGGAGGTATCTGTATACTGACCGGTGTCCCTCAGTTGCCTCTCTCATAGGGAGATATCCGTACTGTTGTATCTCTCAGTCCCCTCTCTCTCAGGGAGATATCTGTACACTGACTGGTGTCTCTCAGTCCCTGTCCCTCTCTGGGAGATATCTGTGCACTGACTGGTGTCTCTCAGTCCCTCTCTCTCTCAGGGAGATATTTGTACGCTGACTGGAGTCTCTCAGTCCCTCTCACTCTCTGGGAGATATCTGTGCACTGACTGGTGTCTCTCAGTCCCTCTCTCTCTCAGGGAGATATTTGTACGCTGACTGGAGTCTCTCAGTCCCTCTCACTCTCTGGGAGATATCTGTACACTGACTGGAGTCTCTCAGTCCCCTCTCTCAGGGAGATATCTGTACACTGACTGATGTCTCTCAGTCCCCCCTGTCTCTGAGAGATATCTGTACACTGAGTGGTGTCTCTCAGTCCCCTCTCTCTCTCAGCGAGATATCTGCACACTGACTGATGTTTCTCAGTCCCCCCTCTTTCTGAGAGATATCTGTACACTGACTGGTGTCTCGCTGTCCCCACTCTCAGGGTGATATCTGGAAACTGACTGGTGTCTCTAAGTCATTGTCTCTCACGGAGATATATGTACACTCAGTCCGTCTCTCTCTCTCAGTGTTATACCTGTGCACTGACTGATGTTTCTCAGTCCCCTCTCTCCCAAAGACATATCTGTTCATTGACTGGCGTCTCTCAGTCCCCTTTCTCTCTCAGGGGGATAACAGTTCCCTGACTGGTGTCTCTCAGTCCCTCTCTCTCCGGTTGATATCTGTACACTGACTGGTTTCTATCAGTCCCTCTCTCTCTCAGGGTGATATCTGTACTCTGACTGGTGTCTCGCAGTCCCTCTCTCTCTCAGGGTTATATCTGTACACTGGTGTCTCGCTGTCTCCACTCTCAGGGTGATATCTGTATACTGACTGGTGTCTCCAGGTCAATGTCTCTCACGGAGATATACGTACACTCAGTCCGTCTCTTGCTCTCAGGGAGATACTTGTGCACTGACTGATGTTTCTCGGTCCCCTCTCTCCCAGAGAGATATCTGTACATTGACTGGTGTCTCTCAGCCCCTCTCTGGTTGATATCTGTGCACTGACTGGTGTCTCTCAGTCCCCACTCTCGCAAGGAGATTTCTGTACACTAACTGGTGTCTCTAAGTCAATGTCTCTCATGGAGATATCTGTACACTGACTGGTGTCTCGCAATCCGCTCTCTTAGGGTGATCGCTATACACTGAGTGGTGTCTCTCAGTCCCTTCTCTCATGGCGAGATATCTGTACACTGACTGGTGTCTCTCAGTCGCTTCTCCCATAGGGAGATAGCTGTACACTGACTGGTGTCTTGCAATCCCTCTCTCTCAGGGAGATATCTGTACACTGACTGGTGTCTCTCAGTCCCATCTCTCTCAGGTAGATAACTGTGCACTAACTGGTGTCTCTCAGATCCTCTCTCTCAGGCAGATATCTGTACACTGACTGGTGTCTCTCAGTTTCTCTCTCTCTCACGGAGATATCTGTACACTGACCGGTGTCTCTCAGTTGCTTCTCTCAAAGGGAGATAACCATACACTGACTGTTGTCTCTCAGAACCATCTCTCTCTCAGGGGGATAACAGTTCACTGACTGATGTCTCTCAGTCCCCTCTCTCTCATGGTGATATCTGAATAAGGAGCGGTGTCTCTCAGCTCCTATCCCTCAGGTTGATATCTGTACACTGTCTGATGTCTCGCAGTCCCTCTCTCACTCAGGGAGATATCTGTACACTGGTGTCTCTCTGTCCCCACTCTCAGGGTGATATCTGTACACTGACTGGTTTCTCTAAGTCAATGTCACTCACGGAGATATATATACACTCACTGGTGTCTCTCAGTCCCCTCTCTCCCAGGGAGATATCTGTACATTGACTGGTGTCTCTCAGTCCCTCTCTCTCAGGGAGATATCTGTACACTGACTCGTGTCTCTCAGTCCCTCTCTCTCAGGTTGATATCTGTACATTGACTCGTGTCTATCAGTCCCCACTCTCTCAAGGGGATTTCTGTACACTGACTTGTGTCTCTAAGTCAATGTCTCTCATGGAGATATCTGTACACTGACTAGTGTTTCGCAGTCCCCTCTCTTAGGGTGATCTCTATACAGTGACTGGTGTCTCTCAGTTCCTTCTCTCATAGCGAGATATCTGTACACTGACTGGTATCTCTCAGGCCCCTCTCTGTCTCTGGGAGTTATCTGTACGCAGACGGGTATCTCTAACTCAGTCTCTCTCAGGGCGATATCTGTACGCTGACAGGCGTCTCTCAGTCCCTCTCTCTCAGGGAGATATCTGTACATTGACTGGTGTCTCTCAGTCACCTGTCTCAGGGACATATCTGTACAGAGAATGGTGTCTCTCTGTCCCCTCTCTCTCAGGGAGATATCTGTACACTGGTGTCTCTCAGTCCCTCTCTCTAAGGGAGACATCTGTACACAGACTTGTGTCTCTCAGTCCCTCTCTCATGGAGATATCTGTACACTGACTGGTGTCTCTCAGTCCCTCTCTCTCAGGGAGATATCTGTACACTGATTGGTGTCTCTCAGTCCCCCTCTCTCAGAGTGATACCTGTTCACTGACTGGTGTCTCTCAGTCCCTCTCTCTCTCAGGGAGATATCTGTACACTGACTGGTGTCTCTCAATCCCCTATCTCTCTCAGGGAGATATCTGTACACTGACTGATGTCTCTCAGTCCCTCTCTCTCTCAGGGAGATATCTGTACACTGACTGGTGTCTCTCAGTCCCTCTCTCTCTCAGGGAGATATCTGTACGCTGACTGGTGTCTCTCAGTCCCCTCACTCTCAGGGAGATATCTGTACACTGACTGGTGTCTCTCAGTCACCTGTCTCAGGGGGATATCTGTATACTGACTTGTGTCTCTCATTCGCTTCTCCATAGGGAGATATCTGTTTACTGTCTGTTGTCTCTCACTCCTATGTCTCTCTCGGGGAGCTACCTGTACACTGACTGCTGTCTCTCAGTCTCTCACTCTCTCTCTCAGGGAGATATCTGTACACTGACTGGTGCCTCTCAGTCCCCCTCTCTCAGAGTGATACCTGTTCACTGACTGGTGTCTCTCAGTCCCCTCTCTCTCAGGGAGATATCTGTGCACTGACTGGTGTCCCTCAGTCCCCTCTCTCTCAGGGAGATATCTGTACACTGACTGGTGTCTCTCAGTCCCTCTCTCTCAGGGAGATATCTGTACACTGACTGGTGTCTCTCAGTTCCCTCTCTCTCTCAGTGGGATAACAGTTCACTGACTGGTGTCTCTCAGTCCCCTTCTCTCATGTAGATAGCTGTTTAGTGATTGGTGTCTCTCAGGTCCTATCACTCAGGTTGATATCTGTACACTGACATGTGTCTCGCCGTACATCTCTCTCTCAGGGAGATATCTGTACACTGGTGTCTCTCTGTCCCCACTCTCAGTGTGATATCTGTATACTGACTGGTGTCTCTAAGTCAATGTCTCTTACGGAGAAATATGTACACTCACTGGTGTCTCTCAGTCCATCTCTCTCTCTCAGCGAGAATCCTCTATATCTGGGAGATATCTGTGTAATGACTAGTGTCTCTCAGTCGTTTCTCTGATAGGGAGATAACTGGACACTGACTGGTGTCTCTCAGTCCCTCTCTCTCTCAGGGAGATATCTGTACACTGACTGGTGTCTCTCAGTCCCTCTCTCTCAGGGAGATATCTGTACACTGACTGGTGTCTCTCAGTCACTTCTCTCATAGCGAGATATCTGTACACTGACTGGTGTCTCTCAGGCACTCTCTGCCTCTGGGTGTTATCTGTACGCAGACTGGTATCTCGAACTCAATCTCTCTCAGGGACATATCTGTACACTGACAGGCGTTTCTCAGTCCCTCTCTCTTAGGGAGATATCTGTATACTGACTGGTGTCTCTCAGTCCCTTCTCTCTCAGGGAGATATCTGTACACTGAATGGTGTCTCTCAGTCCCTTCTCTCTCAGGTAGATATCTGTACACTGACTGGTGTCTCTCAGTCCCTTCTCTCTCAGGGAGATATCTGTACACTGGTGTCTCTCAGTCCCTCTCTCAAAGGGAGGTATCTTTGCACTGACTGGTGTCTCTCAGTCCCTTCTCTCTCAGGGAGATATCTGTACACTGGTGTCTCTCAGTCCCTCCCTCTCAGGGAGGTATCTTTGCATTGACTGGTGTCTCTCAGTCCCTCTATATCTGGGAGATATCTGTATAATGACTAGTGTATCTCAGTCGCTTCTCTAATAGGGAGATAACTGGACACTGACTGGTGTCTCTCAGTTCCCTCTCTCTCTCAGGGAGATATCTGTACATTGACTGGTGTCTCTCAGTCCCCCCTTTCTCTCTCAGGCAGATACCTGTTCACTGACTGGTGACTCTCTCTCTCTGGGAGATATCTGTATACCGACTGCTGTATCTCAGTCGCTTCTCTCATAGGGAGATAGCTGTACACTGACTGGTGTCTCTCTGTCCCCTCTCTCTCTCAGGGAGATATCTGTACACTGACTGGTGTCTCTCAGTCCCATCTCTCTCAAGGAGATTTCTGTACACTGACTGGTGTCTCTAAGTCCCCTCTCTCTCTCAGGGAGATATCTGTACACTGACTGGTGTATCTCAGTCCCCTCTCGCACAGGGAGATATCTGTACACTGACTGGTGTCTCTCAGTCCCTCTCTCTCTCACAGAGATATCTGTACACTGACCGGTGTCTCTCAGTTGCTTCTATCAAAGGGAGATATTCGTGCACTGGTGTCTCTCAGTCCTTCTCTCTCAGGGAGATACCTGTACACTGACTTGTGTGTCTCAGTCCCTCTCTCTCAGGGAGATATCTGTACACTGACTGGTGTCTCTCAGTCCCCTCTCTGTCAGGGAGATACCTGTACAGTGACTGGTGTCTCTCAGTCCCCTCTCTCTCTCAGGGGGATAACAGTTCACTGACTGGTGTCTCTCAGTCCCCTCTCTCTCATGGAGATATCTGTATAGTGACTGGTGTCTCTCAGCTCCTATCACTCTGTTTGATATCTGTACACTGACTGGTGACTCTCAGTCGCTTCTCTCATAGGGAGATAGCTGTACACTGACTGGTGTCTCGCAATCCCTCTATCTCTCAGGGAGATATCTGTACACTGACTGGTGTCTCTCAGTCCCCACTCTCTCAGGGAAATATCTTTACACTGACTGGTGTCTCTTTGACCCTCTCTCTCAGGGAGATTTCTGTACACTAACTGGTGTCTCTCAGTCCCCTCTCTTTCTCATGGAGATATCTGTAAACTTACTGCTGTCTCTCAGTCACCTCTCTCTCAGTGAGGTGTCTGCACACTGACTGGTGTCTCTCAGTCCCTCTCTCTCAGGGAGATATCTGTACACTGACTACTGTCTCTCAGTCACCTCTATCTCAGGGAGATATCTGTACACTGACTGGTGTCTCTCAGTCCGTCTCTCTCAGGGAGTTATCTGTACACTGACTGCTGTCTCTCAGTCATGTCACTCTCAGTGAGGTATCTGTACACTGACTCGTGTCTCTCAGTCCCTCTCACAGGGTGATATCTGTACAATGACTGCTGTCTCTCAGTCCCTCTCTCTCTCAGGGAAATATCTGTACACTGACTGGTGTCTTTCAGGCCCCTCTCTGTCTGGGAGATATCTGTACACTGACTGGTGTCTTTCAGTCCCTCTCTCAGTGAGATATCTGTAAACTGACAGGTGTCTGTAAGTCACTCTGTCTTTCAGGCAGATATCTGTACACTGACAGGCGTCTCTTATTCCCCTCTCTCTTAGGCAAATATCTGTCCACTGACTGCTGTCTCGCAGTCACTTCTCTCTCAGTGAGGTATCTGTACATTGACTGATGTCTCTTAGTCCCTCAACCTCAGGGAGAAATCTGTACACGGAATTTTGTGTCTCAGTCACTCTCCCTCCGGGAGATATCTGTACATTGACTGGTGTGTATCAGTCCCTCACCCTCAGGGTGGATATCTGTACACTGACTGGCGTCTCTCTGTTCGCTTTCTCAGGGAAATATCTGTACACTGACTGGTGTCTCTAAGTCTCTCTCTCCCTCAGGCAGTTATTTGTGCACCGAATTGTGTCTCTCATTCCTATCTTTCTTAGGGAGTTATATGTACACTGACTGGTGTCTCTCAGTCCTTCTCTCAGATGGAGGTATCTTTCAACTGACTGATGTCTCTTTGACCCTCTCTCCCAGGGAGATATCTGAACACTGACAGGTGTCTCTTTGTCCCTCTCTCTCCGGCAGATATTTGTACACTGACTGGTGTTTGTCAGTCCCTCTATCTCATTGAGATATCTGCACACTGACTGGTGTCCCTCAGTCCATCTCTCAGGGAGATATCTGAACACTGACTGGTGTCTCTCAGTCCACTCTCTCTCAGGGAGATATCTGTACACTGACTGGTGTCTTTCAGTCCCTCTCTCAATGAGATATCTGTAAGCTGACAGGTGTCTCTAAGTCTCTCTGTCTCTCAGGCTGATATCTGTACAGTGACTAGTGTCTCTCATTCCCCTCTGTCTTAGGGAGTTATTTGTACTCTGATTGCTGTCTCTCAGTCCCTCTCTCTCAGGAAGTTATCTGTACACTGACTGCTGTCTCTCAGTCATGTCTCTCTCAGTGAGGTATCTGTACACTGACTCGTGTCTCTCAGTCCATCTCTCAGGGAGATATCTCTGCACTGACTGGTGTCTCTCAGTCCACTCTCTCTCAGGGAGATATCTGTAAACTTACTGCTGTCTCTCAGTCACCCCTCTCTCAGTGAGGTGTCTGCACACTGACTGGTGTCTCTCAGTCCCTCTCTCTCAGGGAGATATCTGTACACTGACTGCTGTCTCTCAGTCCGTCTCTCTCAGCGAGAGATCTGTACACTGAATGCTGTCTCTCAGTCTCTCTCTCTCAGGGAGATATCTGTACACTGACTGGTGTCTCTCAGTCTCTCTCTCTCAGCGAGAGATCTGTACACTGAATGCTGTCTCTCAGTCTCTCTCTCTCTCTGGGAGATATCTGTACACTGACTGGTTTCTTTCAGTCGCCTCTCTCTTTGGGAGATATCTGAACACTGACTGATGTCTCTCAGTCCCTCTCTCATTGAGATATCTGTACACTGACTGGTGTCTCTAAGTCTCTCTCTCTCTCAGGCAGTTATCTGTGCAATGACTTTTGTCTCTCATTCCCAACTCTTTTAGGGAGATAGATATCTGTACACTGACTGCTGTCTCTCAGTCCCTTTGTCTCTCATGGAGATGTGTGTACACTGCCTGGTGTCTCTCAGTCCCTCTCTCTCAGGGAGTTATCTGTACACTGACTGGTGTCTCTCAGTCCCTCTCTCTCAGGGAGATATCTGTACACTGACTGGTGTCTTTCAGGCCCCTCTCTGTCTGGGAGATACCTGTACACTGACTGGTGTCTTTCAGTCCCTCTCTCAGTGAGATATCTGTAAACTGACAGGTGTCTGTAAGTCACTCTGTCTTTCAGGTAGATATCTGTACACTGACAGGCGTCTCTTATTCCCCTCTCTCTTAGGCAAATATCTGTCCACTGACTGCTGTCTCACAGTCACTTCTCTCTCAGTGAGCTATCTGTACATTGACTGATGTCTCTTAGTCCCTCAACCTCAGGGAGAAATCTGTACACGGAATTTTGTGTCTCAGTCACTCTCCCTCCGGGAGATATCTGTACATTGACTGGCGTCTCTCTCTTCGCTTTCTCAGGTAGATATCTGTACACTGACTGGTGTCTCTAAGTCTCTCACTCCCTCAGGCAGTTATCTGCGCACTGAATTGTGTCTCTCATTCCTATCTTTCTTAGGGAGTTATATGTACACTGACTGGTGTCTCTCAGTCCTTCTCTCAGATGGAGGTATCTTTCAACTGATTGGTGTCTCTTTGACCCTCTCTCTCAGGGAGATATCTGCACACTGACTGGTGTCTCTCAGTCCCTCTCTCTCAGGGAGTTACCTGTGCACTGACTGGTGTCTCTCAGTCCCCTCTTTCCCAGGGAGATATCTGTACACTGACAGTTGTCTCTCAGTCCCTCTCTCTCCGGCAGATATTTGTACACTGACTGGTGTTTGTCAGTCCCTCTATCTCATTGAGATATCTGCACACTGACTGGTGTCCCTCTGTCCATCTCTCAGGGAGATATCTGAACACTGACTGGAGTCTCTCAGTCCCTCCCTCGGAGTGAGTTATCTTTACGCTGACTGGTTTCTCCTTGTCCCTCTCTCTCAGGGAGATATCTGTACACTGACTGGAGTCTCTCAGTCCCTCTCTCTCAGGGAGATATCTGTACACTGACTGGTATCTCTCAGTCCCTCTCTCTCAGGGAGATATCTGTACACTGACTGGTGTCTCTCAGTCCCCTCTCTCAGGGAGATATCTGTACACTGACTGGTATCTCTTAGTCCCCTCTCCCTCTCAGGGAGATAACTGAACACTAACTGGTGTCTCTCAGTCCCTCTCCCTCAAGGAGATATCAGTACACTGACTGGTGTCTCTCAGTCCCTCTCTCTCTCAGGGAGATAACTGTACACTGACGGGTGTCTCTCAGTCCCTCTCTCTCTCAGGGAGATAACTGTACACTGACTGGTGTCTCTCAGTCCCTCTCTCTCTCAGGGAGGAATCTGTACACTGACTGGTGTCTCTCATTCTCCTCTCTCACAGGGAGATATCTGTACACTGTCTGGTGTCTCTCAGTCCCTCTCTCTCTCTCAGGGAGATATCTGTACACTGACTGGTGTCTCTCAGTCCCCTCTCCCTCTCAGGGAGATAACTGTACACTAACTGATGTCTCTAGGTCCCTCACCCTCAGGGAGATATCTGTACACTGACTGGTGTCTCTCAGTCCCTCTCCCTCAGGGAAATACCTTTACACTGACTGGTGTCTGTCTGTCCGTCTCTCAGGGAGATATCTGTACACTGACTGTTTTCTCTCAGTCCCCTCTCTCTCACCGAGATATCTGTACACTGATTGGTGTCTCTTAGTCCCTCTCTCTCCGGGAGATATCTGTACACTGACTGGTTTCCCAGTCCACTCTCTCTCAGGGAGATATCTGTACACTGACTGGTGTCTCTCAGACCCTCTCCCTCAGGGAGATATCTGTACACTGACTGGTGTCTCTCTGTCTCCTCTCTCAGGGAAATATCTGTACACTGACTGGTGTCTCTCTGTCTCCTCTCTCAGGGAAATATCTTTACACTGGCTTGTGTCTCTCAGTCCCCTCTCTCTCTCAGGGGGATATCTGTACACTGACTGGTGTCCCTCAGTCCCCTCTCTCTCTCAGGGTGATATCTGTACACTGACTGGTGTCTCTTAGTCCCTCTCTCTCCGGGAGATATCTGTACACTGACTGGTTTCCCAGTCCACTCTCTCTCAGGGAGATATCTGTACACTGACTGGTGTCTCTCAGACCCTCTCCCTCAGGGAGATATCTGTACACTGACTGGTGTCTCTCTGTCTCCTCTCTCAGGGAAATATCTGTACACTGACTGGTGTCTCTCTGTCTCCTCTCTCAGGGAAATATCTTTACACTGGCTTGTGTCTCTCAGTCCCCTCTCTCTCTCAGGGGGATATCTGTACACTGACTGGTGTCTCTCAGTCCCTCTCTCTCTCAGAGAGTTATCTGTACACTGACTGGTGTCTCTCAGTCCCTCTCTCTCTTAGAGAGATATCTGTACACTGACTGGTCTCTCTCAATCCCTCTCTCTCAGGGATATACCTGTACAGTGACTGATGGCTCTCAGTCCTTCTCTGTCAGGGACATAACTTTACACTTACTGGCGTCTCTCAGTCCCCTCTCTCTCAGGGAGATATCTGTGAACTGACTGGTGTCTCTCAGTCCCTCCCTCTCTCAGGGAGATATCTGTACACTGACTGCTGTCTCTCATTCCTCTTGCTCAGGGAGATATCTGTACACTGACTGGTGTCTCTCAGTCCCCTCTCTCTCAGGGAGATATCTGTACACTGACTAGTGTCTCTCAGTCCCCTCTCTCTCAGGGAGATACCTGTACACTGACTGGTATCTCACAGTCCCCTCTCTCTCAGGGAGATACCTGTACACTGACTGGTGTCTCAGAGTCTCTCTCTCATGCTGTTATCTGTGCACTGACTGGTGTCTCTCATTCCCATCTCGCTTAGGGAGATAGATATCTGTACACTGACTGCTGTCTCTCAGTCCCTTTCTCACTCAGGAAGATATCTGTACAGTGACTAGTGTCTCTCAGTCCCTATCCCAGAGGCAGGTATCTTTACACTGACTGGTGTCTCTCAGATCCTCTCTCTCAGGGAGATATCTGTACACTGACTGCTATCTCTCAGTCACCTCTCTCTCAGTGAGGTATCTGTACACTGCCTCGTACCTCTTAGTCCCTCTTTGTCAGGGAGATATCTGTACACTGACTGGTGTCTCTCAGTCCGTCTCTCTCAGCGAGAGATCTGTACACTGAATGCTGTCTCTCAGTCTCTCTCTCTCAGGGTGATATCTGTACACTGACTGGTGTCTCTCAGTCCGTCTCTCTCAGCGAGAGATCTGTACACTGAATGCTGTCTCTCAGTCTCTCTCTCTCAGGGAGATATCTGTACACTGACTGGTGTCTCTAAGTTTCTCTCTCTCTCAGGCAGTTATCTGTGCACTGACTTTTGTCTCTAATTCTCAACTCTCTTAGGGAGATAGATATCTGTACACTGACTGCTGTCTCTCAGTCCCTTTCTCTCTCACGGAGATATGTGTACACTGCCTGGTGTCTCTCAGTCCCTCTCTCTCTCAGGGAGATATCTGTACACTGACTGGTGTCTCTCAGTCTCTCTCTCTCAGGGAGTTATCTGTACATTGACTGCTGTCTCTCAGTCATGTCACTCTCAGTGAGGTATCTGTACACTGACTCGTGTCTCTCAGTCCCTCTCACAGGGTGATATCTGTACAATGACTGCTGTCTCTCAGTCCCTCTCTCTCTCAGGGAGATATCTGTACACTGACTGGTGTCTCTCAGGCCCCTCTCTCTCTGGGAGATATCTGACACTGACTGATGTCTCTCAGTCCCTCTCTCAGTGAGATATCTGTAAACTGACAGGTGTCTATAAGTCACTCTGTCTCTCAGGCAGATATCTGTACACTGACTGCTGTCTCTCAGTCCCTTTCTCACTCAGGAAGATATCTGTACAGTGACTAGTGTCTCTCAGTCCCTATCCCAGAGGCAGGTATCTTTACACTGACTGGTGTCTCTCAGATCCTTTCTCTCAGGGAGATATCTGTACACTGACTGCTATCTCTCAGTCACCTCTCTCTCAGTGAGGTATCTGTACACTGACTCGTACATCTTAGTCCCTCTTTGTCAGGGAGATATCTGTACACTGACTGGTGTCTCTCAGTCCGTCTCTCTCAGCGAGAGATCTGTACACTGAATGCTGTCTCTCAGTCTCTCTCTCTCAGGGAGATATCTGTACACTGACTGGTGTCTCTCAGTCTCTCTCTCTCTCAGGCAGTTATCTGTGCACTGACTGGTGTCTCTCATTTCCAACTCTCTTAGGGAGATAGATATCTGTACACTGACTGCTGTCTCTCAGTCCCTTTCTCTCTCACGGAGATATGTGTACACTGCCTGGTGTCTCTCAGTCCCTCTCTCTCAGGGAGTTATCTGTACACTGACTGCTGTCTCTCAGTCATGTCACTCTCAGTGAGGTATCTGTACACTGACTCGTGTCTCTCAGTCCCTCTCATAGGGTGATATCTGTACAATGACTGGTGTCTCTCAGGCCCCTCTCTCTCAGGGAGATATCTGTACACTGACTGTTGTCTCTCAGTCCCTCTCCCTCAGGGAGATATCTGTACACTGACTGGTGTCTCTCAGTCCACTCTCTCTCATGGAGATATCTGTACACTGATTGGTGTCTCTCAGTCCCTCTCCCTCAGGGAGATATCTGTACACTGACTGGTGTCTCTCAGTCCCTCTCCCTCAGGAAGATATCTGTACACTGACTTGTGTCTCTCAGTCCCCTCTCTCTCAGGGAGATATCTGTACACTGACTGGTGTCTCTCAGTCCCTCTCCCTCAGGGAGATATCTGTGCACTGACTGGTGTCTCTCAGTCCACTCTCTCTCATGGAGATATCTGTACACTGATTGGTGTCTTTCACTCCCTCTCTCAGTGAGATATCTGTACACTGACAGTTTTCTCTTAGACCCTCTCTCTCAGGGAGATATCTGTACACTGACTGGTGTCTCTCATTCCCCTCTCTCTTAGGGAGATTTCACTACAGTGACTGGTGTCTCTCAGTCCCTCTCTCAGGGAGATATCAGTACACTGACTGGTCTCTCTCAGTCTCTCTGTCTCAGGGAGATATCTGTACACTGACTGGTCTCTCTCAGTCTCTCTTTCTCAGGGAGATATCTGTACACTGACTCGTGTCTCTCAGTCCCTCTCCCTCAGGGAGATATCTGTACACTGACTCGTGTCTCTCAGTCCCTCTCCCTCAGGGAGATATCTCTACACTGACTGGTGTCTCTCCGTCTCCTCTCTCAAGGAAATATCCTTACACTGACTTGTGTCTCTCAGTCCCTCTCTCTCAGGGAGATATCTGTACACTGACTGGTGTCTCTCAGTCACCTCTCTCTCTCAGGGAGATACTTGTACACTGACTGGTGTCTCTCAGTACCCCCACTCTCACAGGGAGATATCTTTACACTGACTGCTGTCTCTCAGTCCTTCTCTCTCAGGGAGGTATCTGTATGCTGACTGCTGTCTCTCAGTCACGTCACTCTCAGTGAGGTATCTGTACACTGACTCGTGTCTCTCAGTCCCTCTCACAGGGAGATATCTGTAGACTGACTGGTGTCTCTCAGACCTTCTCTCTCAGGGAGATATCTGTGTACTGACTGATCTCTCTCAATTCCTCTCTCTCAGGGATATACCTGTACAGTGACTGATTGCTCTTAGTCCCTCTCTGTCAGGGAGATATCTGACTGGTGTCTGTCATTCTGTCTGTCAGGGAGATATCTGTACATTGACTGGTATCTCTCAGGGAGATATCTGTACCCTGACTGGTGTCTCTCAGTCTCACTCTCTCAGTGAGATATCAGTACACTGACAGGTGTCTCTAAGTCTCTCTGTCTCTCAGGCTGATATCTGTACACTGACAGGGTCTCTCATACCCCTCTCTCTCAGGGAGTTATCTGTACACTGACTGGTGTCTCTCAGTCCGTCTCTCAGGGAGATATCTGTGCACTGACTGGTGTCTCTCAGTGCATTCTCTCTCAGGGAGATATCTGTACACTGACTGGTGTCTCTCAGTCTCACTCTCTCAGTGAGATATCAGTACACTGACAGGAGTCTCTAAGTCTCTCTGTCTCTCAGGCTGATATCTGTACACTGACGGGGTCTCTCATACCCCTCTCTCTCAGGGAGTTATCTGTACACTGACTGGTGTCTCTCAGTCCGTCTCTCAGGGAGATATCTGTACACTGACTGGTGTCTCTCAGTCCCCTCTCTCTGGGAGATATCTGTACACTGACTGCTGTCTCTCAGTCCCTCTCTCTCTCAGGGAGATATCTGTACACTGACTGGTGTCTCTCAGTTCCTATCTCAGTGAAATATCTGTGCACTGACTTCTGTCTCTCAGTCCACTCTCTCTCAGGGAGATATTAAGCACTAACTGGGTTTTCTCATTTCCTCTCTCACAGGGAGATAATTGTAAATTGACTGGTGTCTCTCAGTCCCCTCTCTCTCAGTGATATCTGTACACTGACCAGTGTCTTTCAATCCCTCTCTCAGTGAGATATCTGTAAGCTGACAGGTATCTCTAAGTCTCTCTGTCTCTCTGGCTGATATCTGTACACTGACTGGTGTCTCTCATTCTCCTCTCTCTTAGGGAGTTATATTTACACTGACTGCTGTCTCTCAGTCCCTCTCTCACAGGGAGATATCTGTACACTGACTGCTGTCTCTCAGTCCCTCTCTCACAGGGAGATGTCTGGATACTGTCTGGTGTCTCTCAGTCCCTCTCTCTCTGGGAGATATTTCTACCCTGACTGGTGTATCTCAGTCCCTCACTCAGTGAGATATCTGTACACTGACAGGTGTCTCTAAGTCACTCTGTCTCTCAGGCAGATATCGGTACACTGACTGGCATCTCTCAGCCCCTCTCTCTCAGCGAGATATCTATACACTGACTGGTGTCCCTCAGTTTATCTCTCTCAGGGAGATATCTGTAAACTGTCTGCTGTCGCTCAGTCACCTCTCCCTCAGTGTGGTATCTGTACACTGACTCGTGTCTCTCAGTCCCTCTCTCAGGGAGATATATGTGCAGTAACTTGTGTTTCTCAGTCCATCTCTCTCAGGGAGATATCTGAACACTGACTGGTGTCTCTCAGTCTCTCTCTCTCAGGGAGATATCTGTACACTGACTGGTGTCTCTCAGTCCCCTCTCTCTCACTGAGATATCAGTAGACTGACAGATGTCTCTAAGTCTCTCTGTCTCTCAGGCTGATATCTGTACACTGACGGGGGTCTCTCATACCCCTCTCTCTAAGTGAGTTAGATGTACACTGACTGCTGTCTCTCAGTCCCTCTCTCTCTCAGGGAGATATCTGTACACTGACTGGTGTCTCTCAGTCCCTATCTCAGCGAAATATCTGTGCACTGACTTCTGTCTCTCAGTCCACTCTCTCTCAGGGAGATATTAAGCACTAACTGGGTTTTCTCATTACCTCTCTCACAGGGAGATAATTGTAAATTGACTGGTGTCTCTCAGTCCCCTCTCTCTCAGTGATATCTGTACACTGACCAGTGTCTTTCAATCCCTCTCTCAGTGAGATATCTGTAAGCTGACAGGTATCTCTAAGTCTCTCTGTCTCTCTGGCTGATATCTGTACACTGACTGGTGTCTCTCATTCTCCTCTCTCTTAGGGAGTTATACTTACACTGACTGCTGTCTCTCAGTCCCTCTCTCTCAGGGAGATATCTGTACACTGACTGCTGTCTCTCAGTCCCTCTCTCACAGGGAGATGTCTGGATACTGTCTGGTGTCTCTCAGTCCCTCTCTCTCTGGGAGATATTTCTACCCTGACTGGTGTATCTCAGTCCCTCACTCAGTGAGATATCTGTACACTGACGGGTGTCTCTCAGTCCCCTCTCTCTCACTGAGATATCAGTAGACTGACAGATGTCTCTAAGTCTCTCTGTCTCTCAGGCTGATATCTGTACACTGACGGGGGTCTCTCATACCCCTCTCTCTAAGTGAGTTAGATGTACACTGACTGCTGTCTCTCAGTCCCTCTCTCTCAGGGAATTATCTGTACACTGACTGCTGTCTCTCATTCACGTCACTCTCAGTGAGGTGTCTGTACACTGACTCGTGTCTCTCAGTCCCTCTTTCAGGGAGATATCTGTGCATTAACTTGTGTTTCTCAGTCCATCTCTCAGAGGGAGATATCTCTGCACTGACTGGTGTCTCTCAGACCCTCTATCTCAGGGAGATATCTGTATACTGACTGGTCTCTCTCAATCCCTCCCTCTCAGGGATATACCTGTACAATCACCGATGGCTCTTAGTCCCTCTCTGTCAGCGAGATATCTGTACACTGACTGGTGTCACTCAGTCCGTCTCTCTCAGTGAGATATCTGTACACTGACTGGTGTCTCTCAGTCTCTCTCTCTCAGTGAGATATCTGTACACTGACTGCTGTCCCTCAGTCACGTCTCTCTCAGTGAGATATCTGTACACTGACTGGTGTCTCTAAGTCCCCTCTCTCTCAGGGAGATATCTGTACACTGACTGGTGTCTCTCAGTCCCCTCTCTCTCAGGGAGATATCTGTACACTGACTGGTGTCTCTCAGTCTCTCTCTCTCAGGGAGATATCTCTACACTGACTGGTGTCTCTAAGTCTCTCTCTCTCTCAGGCAGTTACCTGTGCACTGACTTTTGTCTCTCATTCCCATCTCTCTTAGGGAGATAGATATCTGTACACTGACTGCTGTCTCTCAGTCCCTTTCTTTCCCATGGAGATATGTGTACAATGACTGGTGTCTTTCAGTCCCTCTCTCTCAGGGAGTTATATGTACACTGACTGCTGTCCCTCAGTCACGTCTCTCTCAGTGAGATATCTGTACACTGACTGGTGTCTCTAAGTCTCTCTCTCTCTCAGGCAGTTACCTGTGCACTGACTTTTGTCTCTCATTCCCATCTCTCTTAGGGAGATAGATATATGTACACTGACTGCTGTCTCTCAGTCCCTTTCTTTCTCATGGAGATATCTGTACACTGACTGTTGTCTCTCAGTCCCTCTCCCTCAGGGAGATATCTGTACACTGACTGGTGTCTCTCAGTCCACTCTCTCTCATGGAGATATCTGTACACTGATTGGTGTCTCTCAGTCCCTCTCCCTCAGGGAGATACCTGTACACTGACTGGTGTCTCTCAGTCCCTCTCCCTCAGGAAGATATCTGTACACTGACTTGTGTCTCTCAGTCCCTCTCCCTCAGGGAGATATCTGTACACTGACTGGTGTCTCTCAGTCCCTCTCCCTCAGGGAGATATCTGTGCACTGACTGGTGTCTCTCAGTCCACTCTCTCTCATGGAGATATCTGTACACTGATTGGTGTCTTTCACTCCCTCTCTCAGTGAGATATCTGTACACTGACAGTTTTCTCTTAGACCCTCTCTCTCAGGGAGATATCTGTACACTGACTGGTGTCTCTCATTCCCCTCTCTCTTAGGGAGATTTCACTACAGTGACTGGTGTCTCTCAGTCCCTCTCTCAGGGAGATATCAGTACACTGACTGGTCTCTCTCAGTCTCTCTGTCTCAGGGAGATATCTGTACACTGACTGGTCTCTCTCAGTCTCTCTTTCTCAGGGAGATATCTGTACACTGACTCGTGTCTCTCAGTCCCTCTCCCTCAGGGAGATATCTGTACACTGACTCGTGTCTCTCAGTCCCTCTCCCTCAGGGAGATATCTCTACACTGACTGGTGTCTCTCCGTCTCCTCTCTCAAGGAAATATCCTTACACTGACTTGTGTCTCTCAGTCCCTCTCTCTCAGGGAGATATCTGTACACTGACTGGTGTCTCTCAGTCACCTCTCTCTCTCAGGGAGATACTTGTACACTGACTGGTGTCTCTCAGTACCCCCACTCTCACAGGGAGATATCTTTACACTGACTGCTGTCTCTCAGTCCTTCTCTCTCAGGGAGGTATCTGTATGCTGACTGCTGTCTCTCAGTCACGTCACTCTCAGTGAGGTATCTGTACACTGACTCGTGTCTCTCAGTCCCTCTCACAGGGAGATATCTGTAGACTGACTGGTGTCTCTCAGACCTTCTCTCTCAGGGAGATATCTGTATACTGACTGATCTCTCTCAATTCCTCTCTCTCAGGGATATACCTGTACAGTGACTGATTGCTCTTAGTCCCTCTCTGTCAGGGAGATATCTGACTGGTGTCTGTCATTCTGTCTGTCAGGGAGATATCTGTACATTGACTGGTATCTCTCAGGGAGATATCTGTACCCTGACTGGTGTCTCTCAGTCTCACTCTCTCAGTGAGATATCAGTACACTGACAGGTGTCTCTAAGTCTCTCTGTCTCTCAGGCTGATATCTGTACACTGACAGGGTCTCTCATACCCCTCTCTCTCAGGGAGTTATCTGTACACTGACTGGTGTCTCTCAGTCCGTCTCTCAGGGAGATATCTGTGCACTGACTGGTGTCTCTCAGTGCATTCTCTCTCAGGGAGATATCTGTACACTGACTGGTGTCTCTCAGTCTCACTCTCTCAGTGAGATATCAGTACACTGACAGGAGTCTCTAAGTCTCTCTGTCTCTCAGGCTGATATCTGTACACTGACGGGGTCTCTCATACCCCTCTCTCTCAGGGAGTTATCTGTACACTGACTGGTGTCTCTCAGTCCGTCTCTCAGGGAGATATCTGTACACTGACTGGTGTCTCTCAGTCCCCTCTCTCTGGGAGATATCTGTACACTGACTGGTGTCTCTCAGTCCCTCTCTCTCTCAGGGAGATATCTGTATACTGACTGGTGTCTCTCAGTCCCTATCTCTCAGGGAGATATCTGTACACTGACTGCTGTCTCTCAGTCCCTCTCTCACAGGGAGATGTCTGGATACTGACTGGTGTCTCTCAGTCCGTCTCTCAGGGAGATATCTGTACACTGACTGGTGTCTCTCAGTCCCCTCTCTCTGGGAGATATCTGTACACTGACTGGTGTCTCTCAGTCCCTCTCTCTCTCAGTGAGATATCTGTAAGCTGACAGGTATCTCTAAGTCTCTCTGTCTCTCTGGCTGATATCTGTACACTGACTGGTGTCTCTCATTCTCCTCTCTCTTAGGGAGTTATACTTACACTGACTGCTGTCTCTCAGTCCCTCTCTCTCAGGGAGATATCTGTACACTCACTGCTGTCTCTCAGTCCCTCTCTCACAGGGAGATGTCTGGATACTGTCTGGTGTCTCTCAGTCCCTCTCTCTCTGGGAGATATTTCTACCCTGACTGATGTATCTCAGTCTCTCACTCAGTGAGATATCTGTACACTGACGGGTGTCTCTCAGTCCCCTCTCTCTCACTGAGATATCAGTAGACTGACAGATGTCTCTAAGTCTCTCTGTCTCTCAGGCTGATATCTGTACACTGACGGGGGTCTCTCATACCCCTCTCTCTAAGTGAGTTAGATGTACACTGACTGCTGTCTCTCAGTCCCTCTCTCTCAGGGAATTATCTGTACACTGACTGCTGTCTCTCATTCACGTCACTCTCAGTGAGGTGTCTGTACACTGACTCGTGTCTCTCAGTCCCTCTTTCAGGGAGATATCTGTGCAGTAACTTGTGTTTCTCAGTCCATCTCTCAGAGGGAGATATCTCTGCACTGACTGGTGTCTCTCAGACCCTCTATCTCAGGGAGATATCTGTATACTGACTGGTCTCTCTCAATCCCTCCCTCTCAGGGATATACCTGTACAATCACCGATGGCTCTTAGTCCCTCTCTGTCAGCGAGATATCTGTACACTGACTGGTGTCACTCAGTCCGTCTCTCTCAGTGAGATATCTGTACACTGACTGGTGTCTCTCAGTCTCTCTCTCTCAGTGAGATATCTGTACACTGACTGCTGTCCCTCAGTCACGTCTCTCTCAGTGAGATATCTGTACACTGACTGGTGTCTCTAAGTCCCCTCTCTCTCAGGGAGATATCTGTACACTGACTGGTGTCTCTCAGTCTCTCTCTCTCAGGGAGATATCTCTACACTGACTGGTGTCTCTAAGTCTCTCTCTCTCTCAGGCAGTTACCTGTGCACTGACTTTTGTCTCTCATTCCCATCTCTCTTAGGGAGATAGATATCTGTACACTGACTGCTGTCTCTCAGTCCCTTTCTTTCCCATGGAGATATGTGTACAATGACTGGTGTCTTTCAGTCCCTCTCTCTCAGGGAGTTATATGTACACTGACTGCTGTCCCTCAGTCACGTCTCTCTCAGTGAGATATCTGTACACTGACTGGTGTCTCTAAGTCTCTCTCTCTCTCAGGCAGTTACCTGTGCACTGACTTTTGTCTCTCATTCCCATCTCTCTTAGGGAGATAGATATCTGTACACTGACTGCTGTCTCTCAGTCCCTTTCTTTCTCATGGAGATATGTGTACACTGACTGGTATCTTTCAGTCCCTCTCTCTCAGGGAGTTATATGTACACTGAATGCTGTCTCTCAGTCCCTCTCTCTCAGGCAGTTATCTGTACACTGACTGCTGTCCCTCAGTCATGTCTCTCTCAGTGAGGTATGTGTACACTGACTCATGTCTCTCAGTCCCTCTCTGAGGGAGAAATCTGTGCACTGACTGGTGTCTCTCAGTCTCTCTCTCTCTCTCAGGGAGATATCTGTACACTGACTGGTGTCTCTCAGTCTCACTCTCTCTGTGAGATATCAGTACACTGACAGGAGTCTCTAAGTCTCTCTGTCTCTCAGGCTGATATCTGTACACTGACGGGGTCTCTCATACCCCTCTCTCTCAGGGAGTTATCTGTACACTGACTGGTGTCTCTCAGTCCGTCTCTCAGGGAGATATCTGTACACTGACTGGTGTCTCTCAGTCCCCTCTCTCTGGGAGATATCTGTACACTGACTGGTGTCTCTCAGTCCCTATCTCAGCGAAATATCTGTGCACTGACTTCTGTCTCTCAGTCCACTCTCTCTCAGGGAGATATTAAGCACTAACTGGGTTTTCTCATTTCCTCTCTCACAGGGAGATAATTGTAAATTGACTGGTGTCTCTCAGTCCCCTCTCTCTCAGTGATATCTGTACACTGACCAGTGTCTTTCAATCCCTCTCTCAGTGAGATATCTGTAAGCTGACAGGTATCTCTAAGTCTCTCTGTCTCTCTGGCTGATATCTGTACACTGACTGGTGTCCCTCATTCTCCTCTCTCTTAGGGAGTTATATTTACACTGACTGCTGTCTCTCAGTCCCTCTCTCACAGGGAGATGTCTGGATACTGTCTGGTGTCTCTCAGTCCCTCTCTCTCTGGGAGATATTTCTACCCTGACTGGTGTATCTCAGTCCCTCACTCAGTGAGATATCTGTAAACTGACAGGTGTCTCTAAGTCACTCTGTCTCTCAGGCAGATATCTGTACACTGACTGGCGTCTCTTATTCACCTCTCTCTCAGCGAGATAACTGTACATTGACTGGTGTCTCTGAATCTCTCTGTCTCAGGGAGATAGCTGTACGTTGACTGGTGTCTATCAGTCCGCACCCTCAGGGAGATATCTGTACACTGACTGGCGTCTCTCTGTCCCCTCTCCCAGGGAGATATCTGTACACTGACTGGTTTCTTTCAGAACCCTCTCTCTCTGGGAGATATCTGTACACTGACTGGTGTCCCTCAGTCTATCTCTCTCAGGGAGATATCTGTAAACTGACTGCTGTCGCTCAGTCACCTCTCTCTCAGTGTGGTATCTGTACACTGACTCGTGTCTCTCAGTCCCTCTCTCAGGGAGATATATGTGCAGTAACTTGTGTTTCTCAGTCCGTCTCTCACAGGGAGATATCTGAACACTGACTGGTGCCTCTCAGTCTCTCTCTCTCAGGGAGATATCTGTACACTGACTGGTGTCTCTCAGTCTCACTCTCTGAATGAGATATCAGTACACTGACAGATGTCTCTAAGTCTCTCTGTCTCTCAGGCTGATATCTGTACACTGACGGGGGTCTCTCATACCCCTCTCTCTAAGTGAGTTAGATGTACACTGACTGCTGTCTCTCAGTTCCTCTCTCTCAGGGAGTTATCTGTACACTGACTGCTGTCTCTCATTCACGTCACTCTCAGTGAGGTGTCTGTACACTGACTCGTGTCTCTCAGTCCCTCTTTCAGGGAGATATCTGTGCATTAACTTGTGTTTCTCAGTCCATCTCTCAGAGGGAGATATCTCTGCACTGACTGGTGTCTCTCAGACCCTCTATCTCAGGGAGATATCTGTATACTGACTGGTCTCTCTCAATCCCTCCCTCTCAGGGATATACCTGTACAATCACCGATGGCTCTTAGTCCCTCTCTGTCAGCGAGATATCTGTACACTGACTGGTGTCACTCAGTCCGTCTCTCTTAGCGAGATATCTGTACACTGACTGGTGTCTCTCAGTCTCTCTCTCTCAGGGAGATATCTCTACACTGACTGATGTCTCTCAGTCTCTCTCTCTCTCAGGCAGTTACCTGTGCACTGACTTTTGTCTCTCATTCCCATCTCTCTTAGGGAGATAGATATCTGTACACTGACTGCTGTCTCTCAGTCCCTTTCTTTCTCATGGAGATATGTGTACACTGACTGGTGTCTTTCAGTCCCTCTCTCTCAGTGAGTTATATGTACACTGACTGCTGTCCCTCAGTCACGTCTCTCTCAGTGAGGTATCTGTACACTGACTCATGTCTCTCAGTCCCTCTCTGAGGGAGAAATCTGTGCACTGACTGGTGTCTCTCAGTCCACTCTCTCTCAGGGAGATATCTGTGCACTGACTGGTGTCTCTCAGTCTCTCTCTCTCAGTGAGATATCAGTACACTGACAGGAGTCTCTAAGTCCCTCTGTCTCTCAGGCTGATATCTGTACACTGACGGGGTCTCTCATACCCCTCTCCCTTAGGGAGTTATATGTGCACTGACTGGTGTCTCTCAGTCCCTCTCTCTCAGGGAGTTATCTGTACACTGACTGGTGTCTCTCAGTCCCCTCTTTCTCTGGGAGATATCTGTACACTGACTGGTGTCCCTCAGTCTATCTCTCTCAGGGAGATATCTGTAAACTGACTGCTGTCTCTCAGTCACCTCTGTCTCAGTGAGGCATCTGTACACTGACTCGTCTCTCTCAGTCCCTCTTTCAGGGAGATATCTGTGCAGTAACTTGTGTTTCTCAGTCCATCTCTCACATTGAGATATCGGTACACTGACAGGTGTCTCTCAGACCCCTGTCTCTCATGGAGATATCAGTAAACTGACTGGTGTCTCTCAGTCCACTCTCTCTCTCAGGGAGATATCTGTACACTGACTGGTGTCTCTCAGTCCCCTCTCTCTCAGGGAGATATCTGTACGCTGACTGGTGTCTCTCAGTCCCTCTCTCTCTCAGGGAGATATCTGTACACTGACTGTTGTTTCTCAGTCCCTCTCTCTCTCAGGGAGATATCTGTACACTGACTGGTGTCTCTCAGTCCCTATCTCAGAGGGATATCTGTACACTGACTTGTGTCTCTCAGTCCCCTCTCTCTCAGGGAGATATCAATGCACTAACTGGTGTTTCTCATTCGCTCGCTCACAGGCAAATATCTGCACACTGACTGGTTTCTTTCAGTCCCCTCTTTCTCTGGGAGATATCTGTACACTCACTGGTTTCCCTCAGACCATCTCTCAGGGAGATTTCTGAACACTGACTGGTGTCTCTAAGTCTCTCTCTCAATCACGCAGTTATCTGTGCCAGGACTTGTGTCTCTCATTCCCATCTCTCTTAGGGAGTTATCTGTACACTGACTGGTGTCTCCCAGTCCCCTCTCTCTCAAGGAGATATCTGTACACTGACTGGTATCTCTCAGTCTCTCTCTCTCTGGGAAATATTTGAACACAGACTGGGGTCTCTCAGTCCCTCTCCCTCTGGGAAATATTTGAACACTGACTGGTGTCTCTCAGTCTCTCTCTCTCAGGTAGTTATCTGTACACTGACTGCTGTCTCTCATTCACGTCACTCTCAGTGAGGTGTCTGTACACTGACTCGTGTCCCTCAGTCCATCTCTCAGGGAGATATCATTGCACTGACTAGTGTCTCACAGTGTCTCTCTCTCAGCGAGATATCTGTAAACTGACTACTGTCTCTCAGTCACCTCTGTCTCAGTGAGGCATCTGTACACTGTCTCGTGTCTCTCAGTCCCTCTTTCAGGGAGATATCTGTGCAGTAACTTGTGTTTCTCAGTCCATTCCTCACAGTGAGATATCTCTGCACTGACTGGTGTCTCTCAGACCCTCTATCTCAGGGAGATATCTGTATACTGACTGGTCTCTCTCAATCCCTCTCTCTCAGGGATATACCTGTACAGTCGCCGATGGCTCTTAGTCCCTCTCTGTCAGCGAGATATCTGTACACTGACTGGTGTCACTCAGTCCGTCTCTCTCAGCGAGATATCTGTACACTGACTGGTGTCACTCAGTCCGTCTCTCTCAGCGAGATATCTGTACACTGACTGGTGTCTCTAAGTCTCTCTCTCTCTCAGGCAGTTACCTGTGCACTGACTTTTGTCTCTCATTCCTATCTCTCTTAGGGAGATAGATATCCTTACACTGACTGCTGTCTCTCAGTCCCTTTCTTTCTCATGGAGATATGTGTACACTGACTGGTATCTTTCAGTCCCTCTTTCTCAGGGAGTTATATGTACACTGACTGCTGTCCATCAGTCACGTCTCTCTCAGTGAGGTATCTGTACACTGACTCATGTCTCTCAGTCCATCTCTGAGGGAGAAATCTGTGCACTGACTGGTGTCTCTCAGTCCACTCTCTCTCAGGGAGATATCTGTACACTGACTGGTGTCTCTCAGTCTCTCTCTCTCAGTGAGATATCAGTAGACTGACAGGTGTCTCTAAGTCTCTCTGTCTCTCAGGCTGATATCTGTACACTGACGGGGGTCTCTCATACCCCTCTCTCTCAGGGAGATATCTGTACACTGATTGCTGTCTCTCAGTCCCTCTCTCTCAGGGAGTTATCTGTACACTGACTGCAGTCCCTCATTCACGTCTCTCTCAGTGAGGTGTATGTACACTGACTTTGTGTCTCTCAGTCCGTCTCTCAGGGAGATATCTGTGCACTGACCTGTGTCTCTCAGTGCACTCTCTCTCAGGGAGATAGCTGTACACTGACTGGTGTCTCTCAGTGCACTCTCTCTCAGGGAGGTATGTGTACACTGACTGGTGTCTTACAGTGTCTCTCTCTCTCAGCAAAATATCTGTGAAATGACTGCTGTCTCTCAGTCACCTCTGTCTCAGTGAGGCATCTGTACACTGACTCGTCTCTCTCAGTCCCTCTTTCAGGGAGATATCTGTGCAGTAACTTGTGTTTCTCAGTCCATCTCTCACATTGAGATATCTGTACACTGACTGGTGTCTCTCAGACCCCTGCCTCTCATGGAGATATCAGTACACTGACTGGTGTCTCTCAGTCCACTCTCTCTCTCAGGGAGATATCTGTACACTGACTGGTGTCTCTCAGTCCCCTCTCTCTCAGGGAGATATCAGTACACTGACTGGTGTTTCTCAGACCCTTGTCTCTCAGGGAGATATCAGCTCACTGACTGGTGTCTTTCAGTCCCTCTCTCTCTCAGGGAGATATCTGTAAACTGAAAGGTGTCTCTCAGAACCCTGTCTCTCATGGAGATATCAGTACACTGACTGGTGTCTCTCAGTCCACTCTCTCTCTCAGGGAGATATCTGTACACTGACTGGTGTCTCTCAGTCCCCTCTCTCTCTCAGGAAGATATCTGTACACTGACTGGTGTCTCTCAGTGTGTCTCTCTCAGCGAGATATCTGTAAACCGTGTCTCTCAATCCCTCTTTCAGGGAGATATCTGTGCAGTAACTTGTGTTTCTCAGTCCATCTCTCACAGGGATATATCTCTACACTGACTGGTGTTTCTCAGACCCTCTATCTCAGGGAGATATCTGTATACTGACTGGTCTCTCTCAATCCCTCTCTCTCAGGGATATACCTGTACAGTGACTGCTGTCTCTCAGTCACCTCTGTCTCAGTGAGGCATCTGAACACTGACTCGTCTATCTCAGTCCCTCTTTCAGGGAGATATCTGTGCAGTAACTTGTGTTTCTCAGTCTCCTCTCTCTCAGGGAGATAGCTGTACACTGACTGGTGTCTCTCAGTCCCCTCTCTCTCAGGGAGATATCTGTACACTGACTGCTGTCTCTCAATCACGTCTCTCTCAGTGTGGTATCTGTACACTGACTCGTGTCTCTCAGTCCCATTCTCAGGGAGATATCTGTGCACTGACTGGTGTCTCTCAGTCCCCTCTCTCTCTGGGACATATCTGTACACTGACTGGTATCTTTCAGTCCCTCTCTCAGTGAGATATCAGTAGACTGACAGGTGTCTCTAAGTCTCTCTGTCTCTCAGGCTGATATCTGTACACTGAGAGGGGTCTCTCATACCCCTGTCTCTTAGGGAGTTTTATATACACTGACTGCTGTCTCTCATTCCCTCCCTCTCAGGGAGTTATCTGTACACTGACTGCTGTCTCTCATTCACGAATCTCTCAGTAAGGTGTCTGTACACTGACTTCGTGTCTCTCAGTCCATCTCTCAGGGAGATATCAATGCACTGACTGGTGTCTCTCAGTCCACTCTCTCTCACGGATATATCTGTACACTGAGTGGTGTCTCTCAGTGTCTCTCTCTCAGCGAGATATCTGTAAACCGTGTCTCTCAATCCCTCTTTCAGGGAGATATCTGTGCAGTAACTTGTGCTTCTCAGTCCATCTCTCACAGGGAGATATCTCTACACTGACTGGTGTTTCTAGGACCCTCTATCTCAGGGAGATATCTGTATACTGACTGGTCTCTCTCAATGCCTCTCTCTCAGGGATATACCTGTACAGTGACTGCTGTCTCTCCGTCACCTCTGTCTCAGTGAGGCATCTGTACACTGAATCGTCTCTCTCAGTCCCTCTTTCAGGGAGATATCTGTGCAGTAACTTGTGTTTCTCAGTCCATCTCTCACAGGGAGACATCTGTACACTGACTGGTGTCTTTCAGTCCCCTCTCTCTCTCAGGGAAATATCTGTACACTGACTGGTGTCTCTCAGTCCCTCTCTCTCTCAGGGAGATATCTGTACACTGACTGGTGTCTCTCAGTCCCTATCTCAGGGAGATATCTGTACACTGACTTGTCTCTCTCAGTCCCCTCTCTCTCAGTGAGATATCTGTACACTGACTGGTGTCTCTCAGTCTCCTCTCTCTCTCAGGGAGATATCTATACACAAACTGGTATCTCTCAGTCCCCTCTCTCTCTCAGGGAGACATCTGTACACTGACTGGTGTCTCTCAGACGCCTGTCTCTCATGAAGATATCAGTACACTGACTGGTGTCTTTCAGTCCCCTCTCTCTCTCAGGGAGATAGCTGTACACTGACTGCTGTCTCTCAGTCCCTTTCTCACTCAGGGAGTTATCTGTACACTGACTGCTGTCTCTCGATCACGTCTCTCTCAGTGTGGTATCTGTACACTGACTCGTGTCTCTCAGTCCCATTCTCAGGGAGATATCTGTGCACTGACTGGTGTCTCTCAGTCCCCTCTCTCTCTGGGACATATCTGTACACTGACTGGTATCTTTCAGTCCCTCTCTCAGTGAGATATCAGTAGACTGACAGG
Organism: Carcharodon carcharias; assembly: GCF_017639515.1. Taxonomy (NCBI): domain Eukaryota; kingdom Metazoa; phylum Chordata; class Chondrichthyes; order Lamniformes; family Lamnidae; genus Carcharodon; species Carcharodon carcharias. The sequence goes on along the minus strand of NW_024470707.1, from coordinate 130,028 downwards.
TGTCTCTAAGTCTCTCTGTCTCTCAGGCTGATATCTGTACACTGACAGGGGTCTCTCATACCCCTGTCTCTTAGGGAGTTATATATACACTGACTGCTGTCTCTCATTCACGAATCTCTCAGTAAGGTGTCTGTACACTGACTTCGTGTCTCTCAGTCCATCTCTCAGGGAGATATCAATGCACTGACTGGTGTCTCTCAGTCCACTCTCTCACACGGAGATATCTGTACACTGAGTGGTGTCTCTCAGTGTCTCTCTCTCAGCGAGATATCTGTAAACCGTGTCTCTCAATCCCTCTTTCAGGGAGATATCTGTGCAGTAACTTGTGCTTCTCAGTCCATCTCTCACAGGGAGATATCTCTACACTGACTGGTGTTTCTAGGACCCTCTATCTCAGGGAGATATCTGTATACTGACTGGTCTCTCTCAATGCCTCTCTCTCAGGGATATACCTGTACAGTGACTGCTGTCTCTCCGTCACCTCTGTCTCAGTGAGGCATCTGTACACTGAATCGTCTCTCTCAGTCCCTCTTTCAGGGAGATATCTGTGCAGTAACTTGTGTTTCTCAGTCCATCTCTCACAGGGAGACATCTGTACACTGACTGGTGTCTTTCAGTCCCCTCTCTCTCTCAGGGAGATATCTGTACACTGACTGGTGTCTCTCAGTCCCCTCTCTCAATCAGGGAGATGTCTGTACACTGACTGGTGTCTCTCAGTCCCTCTCTCTCTCAGGGAGATATCTGTACACTGACTGGTGTCTCTCAGTCCCTCTCTCTCTCAAGGATATATCTGTACACTGACTGGTGTCTCTCAGTCCCCTCTCCCTCTCAAGGAGATATCTGTACACTGACTGGTGTCTCTCAGTCCCCTCTCTCAGGGAGATATCTGTACACTGACTAGTGTCTCTCAGTCCCTCTCTCTCTCAGGGAGATATCTGTACACTGACTGGTGTCTCTCAGTCCCTATCTCAGGGAGATATCTGTACACTGACTTGTCTCTCTCAGTCCCCTCTCTCTCAGGGAGATATCTGTACACTGACTGGTGTCTCTCAGTCTCCTCTCTCTCTCAGGGAGATATCTATACACAAACTGGTATCTCTCAGTCCCCTCTCTCTCTCAGGGAGACATCTGTACACTGACTGGTGTCTCTCAGACGCCTGTCTCTCATGGAGATATCAGTACACTGACTGGTGTCTTTCAGTCCCCTCTCTCTCTCAGGGAGATAGCTGTACACTGACTGGTGTCTCTCAGTCCCCTCTCTCTCAGGGAGATATCTGTACACTGACTGGTGTCTCTCAGTCTCCTCTCTCTCTCAGGGAGATATCTGTACACTGACTGCTGTCTCTCAGTCCCTTTCTCACTCAGGGAGTTATCTGTACACTGACTGCTGTCTCTCAATCACGTCTCTCTCAGTGTGGTATCTGTACACTGACTCGTGTCTCTCAGTCCCATTCTCAGGGAGATATCTGTGCACTGACTGGTGTCTCTCAGTCCCCTCTCTCTCTGGGACATATCTGTACACTGACTGGTATCTTTCAGTCCCTCTCTCAGTGAGATATCAGTAGACTGACAGGTGTCTCTAAGTCTCTCTGTCTTTCAGGCTGATATCTGTACACTGACGGGGGTCTCTCATACCCCTGTCTCTTAGGGAGTTATATATACACTGACTGCTGTCTCTCATTCCCTCCCTCTCAGGGAGTTATCTGTACACTGACTGCTGTCTCTCATTCACGAATCTCTCAGTAAGGTGTCTGGACACTGACTTCGTGTCTCTCAGTCCATCTCTCAGGGAGATATCTGTGCACTGACTGGTGTCTCTCAGTCCACTCTCTCTCACGGAGATATCTGTACACTGAGTGGTGTCTCTCAGTGTCTCTCTCTCAGCGAGATATCTGTAAACCGTGTCTCTCAATCCCTCTTTCAGGGAGATATCTGTGCAGTAACTTGTGCTTCTCAGTCCATCTCTCACAGGGAGATGTCTCTACACTGACTGGTGTTTCTAGGACCCTCTATCTCAGGGAGATACCTGTATACTGACTGGTCTCTCTCAATCCCTCTCTCTCTCAGGGATATACCTGTACAGTGACTGCTGTCTCTCAGTCACCTCTGTCTCAGTGAGGCATCTGTACACTGAATCGTCTCTCTCAGTCCCTCTTTCAGGGAGATATCTGTGCAGTAACTTGTGTTTCTCAGTCCATCTCTCAAAGGGAGACATCTGTTCACTGACTGGTGTCTCTCAGTCCCCTCTCTCTCAGGGAGATATCTGTACACTGACTGGTGTCTCTCAGTACCCTATCTCTCAGGGAGATATCTGTACACTGACTGGTGTCTCTCAGTACCCTATCTCTCAGGGAGATATCTGTACACTGACTGGTGTCTCTCAGCCCCCTCTCTCAGGGAGATATCTGTACACTGACTAGTGTCTCTCAGTCCCTCTCTCTCTCAGGGAGATATCTGTACACTGACTGGTTTCTCTCAGTCCCTCTCTCTCAGGGAGATATCTGTACACTGACTGGTGTTTCTCAGTCCCTCTCTCTCTCAGGGAGATATCTATACACAAACTGGTATCTCTCAGTCCCCTCTCTCTCTTAGGGAGATATCTGTACAATGACTGGTGTCTCTCAGCCCCCTCTCTCAGGGAGATATCTGTACACTGACTAGTGTCTCTCAGTCCCTCTCTCTCTCAGGGAGATATTTATGCACTAACTGGGTTTTCTCATTCCCTCTCTCACAGGGAGATATTTGTACACTGACTGGTGTCTCTCAGTCCCTCTCTCTCTCAGGGAGATATCTGTACACTGACAGCTGTCTCTAAGTCCCTCTCTCAGAGGGAGTTATCTTTACACTGACTGGTGTCTCTTTGTCACTCTCTCTTAGGGACATATCTGTGCACTGACTGGTGTGTCTCTGTCCACTCTCTCTCAGGGAAATATCTGTACACTGACTGGTGTCTGTCCGTCCGTCTCTCAGGGAGATATCTGTACACTGATTGGTGTCACTCAGTCTCTCTCTCTCAGGGAGATATCTGTACACTGACTGGTGTCTCTCAGTCCCTCTCTCAGAGGGAGTTATCTTTACACTGACTGGCGTCTCTTTGTCCCTCTCTCTCAGGGAGATATCTGTACATCGACTGGTATCTCTCAGGGAGATATCTGTATACTGACTGTTTTCTTTCAGTCCCTTTCTCTCTCAGTGAGATATTTGTAGATTGACTGGTGTCTCTCAGTCCCTCTATCTCAGTGAGATATCTGTACCCTGACTGGTTTCTCTCAGTCCCTTTCTCACTCAGGGAGTTATCTGTACACTGACTGCTGTCTCTCAGTCACGTCTCTCTCAGTGAGGCATCTGTACACTGACTCATGTCTCTCAGTCCCTCTCTCAGGGAGAAATCTGTGCACTGACTGGTGTCTCTCAGTCTCTCTCCCTCAGGGATATATCTGTAAACTGACTGCTGTCTCTCAGTCACATCTCTCTCAGTGTGGTATCTGTACACTGACTCGTGTCTCTCAGTCCCATTCTCAGGGAGATATCTGTGCACTGACAGGTGTCTCTCAGTCCCCTCTCTCTCAGGGAGATATCTGTACACTGACTGGTGTCTTTCAGTCCCTCTCTCAGTGAGATATCAGTAGACTGACAGGTGTCTCTGAGTCTCTCTGTCTCTCAGGCTGATACCTGTACACTGACTGCTGTCTCTCATTCCCTCTCTCTCAGGGAGTTATCTGTACACTGACTGCTGTCTCTCTTTCACGTCACTCTCAGTGAGGTGTCTGTACACTGACATTGTGTCTCTCAGTCCATCTCTCAGGGAGATATCTGTGCACTGACTCGTGTCTCTCAGTCCACTCTCTCTCAGGGAGATATCTGTGCACTGACTGGTGTCTCTCAGTCCACTCTCTCTCAGGGAGATATCTGTACACTGTCTGGTGTTTCTCAGTCCCTCTCTCTCTCAGGGAGATATCTGTACACTGACTGGTGTCTCTCAGTCCCTCTGTCTCAGGGAGATATCTGTACACTGACTGGTGTCTCTCAGTCCCTCTCTCTCTCAGGGAGATATCTGTACACTGACTGGTGTCTCTCAGTCCCTCTCTCTCTCTTTCAGGGAGATATCTGTACACTGACTGGTGTCTCTCAGTCCCTCTCTCTCAGGGAGATATCTGTACACTGACTGCTGTCTCTCAGTCCCTATCTCAGGGAGATATCTGTACACTGACTTGTGTCTCTCAGTCTCCTCTCTCTCAGGGAGATTTCAATGCACTATCTGGTGTTTCTCATTCACTCGCTCACAGGGAGATATCTGTACACTGACTGGTGTCTCTCAGTCCCCTCTCTCTCTCAGGGAGATAACTGTACACTAACTGGTGTGTCTCATTCCCCTCTCTCTCAGGGAGATATCTGTACACAGACTGGGGTCTCTCAGTCCCTCTCCCTCTGGGAAATATTTGAACACTGACTGGTGACTCTCAGTCCCTCTCTCTCAGGGAGTTATCTGTACACTGACTGGTTTCACTTTGTCACTCTCTCTCAGGGACATATCTGTGCACTGACTGGTGTGTCTCCGTCCACTCTCTCTCAGGGAAATATCTGTACACTGACGGGTGTCTGTCCGTCCGTCTCTCAGGGAGATATCTGTACACTGATTGGTGTCACTCAGTCTCTCTCTCTCAGGGAGATATCTGTACACTGACTGGTGTCTCTCAGTCCCTCTCTCAAAGGGAGTTATCTTTACACTGACTGGCATCTCTTTGTCCCTCTCTCTCAGGGAGATATCTGTACATTGACCGGTATCTCTCAGGGAGATATCTGTACACTGACTGGTTTCTTTCAGTCCCTTTCTCTCTCAGTGAGATATTTGTAAATTGACTGGTGTCTCTCAGTCCCTCTATCTCAGTGAGATATCTGTACCCTGACTGGTGTCTCTCAGTCCCTCTCCATCAGGGAGATATCTGTACACTGACTGGTGTTTCTCAGTCCCCTGTGTCTCAGGGAGATATGTTTACCCTGAGTGGTGTCTCTCAGTCCCCACTCTCTCAAAGATATTTCTGCACATTGTCTGTTGTCTCTCAGTCCCTTCTCTCAGCGAGATGTCTGTACACTGACTGGTGTCTCTCAGTCCATCTCTCAGGGCGATATCTGTACACTGACTGGTGTCTCTCAATCCCTCTCTCACAGGGAGGTTTCTGTACACTGACTGGTGTCTCTCAGTCCCTCTCTCTCTCTCAGGGGGATATCTGTACACTGACTGGTTTCACTTTGTCACTCTCTCTCAGGGACATATCTGTGCACTGACTGGTGTGTCTCCGTCCACTCTCTCTCAGGGAAATATCTGTACACTGACTGGTGTCTGTCCGTCCGTCTCTCAGGGAGATATCTCTACACTGATTGGTGTCACTCAGTCCCTCTCTGTCAGGGAGATATCTGTACATTGACCGGTATCTCTCAGGGAGATATCTGTATACTTACTGGTTTCTTTCATTCTCTTTCTCTCTCAGTGAGATATTTGTAAATTGACTGGTGTCTCTCAGTCCCTCTATCTCAGTGAGATATCTGTACCCTGACTGGTGTCTCTCAGTCCCTCTCCATCAGGGAGATATCTGTAAACTAACCGGTGTTTCTCAGTCCCCTGTGTCTCAGGGAGATATGTTTACCTTGAGTGGTGTCTCTCAGTCCCCACTCTCTCAAAGATATTTCTGCACATTGTCTGTTGTCTCTCAGTCCCTTCTCTCAGCGAGATGTCTGTACACTGACTGGTGTCTCTCAGTCCATCTCTCAGGGAGATATCTGTACACTGACTGGTGTCTCTCAATCCCTCTCTCACAGGGAGGTTTCTGTACACTGACTGGTGTCTCTCAGTCCCTCTCTCTCTCTCAGGGGGATATCTGTACACTGACTGGTGTCTCTCAGTCCCTCTCTCTCTCTTTCAGGGAGATATCTGTACACTGACTGGTGTCTCTCAGTCCCTCTCTCTCAGGGAGATATCTGTACACTGACTGCTGTCTCTCAGTCCCTATCTCAGGGAGATATCTGTACACTGACTTGTGTCTCTCAGTCTCCTCTCTCTCAGGGAGATTTCAATGCACTATCTGGTGTTTCTCATTCACTCGCTCACAGGGAGATATCTGTACACTGACTGGTGTCTCTCAGTCCCCTCTCTCTCTCAGGGAGATAACTGTACACTAACTGGTGTGTCTCATTCCCCTCTCTCTCAGGGAGATATCTGTACACAGACTGGGGTCTCTCAGTCCCTCTCCCTCTGGGAAATATTTGAACACTGACTGGTGACTCTCAGTCCCTCTCTCTCAGGGAGTTATCTGTACACTGACTGGTTTCACTTTGTCACTCTCTCTCAGGGACATATCTGTGCACTGACTGGTGTGTCTCCGTCCACTCTCTCTCAGGGAAATATCTGTACACTGACGGGTGTCTGTCCGTCCGTCTCTCAGGGAGATATCTGTACACTGATTGGTGTCACTCAGTCTCTCTCTCTCAGGGAGATATCTGTACACTGACTGGTGTCTCTCAGTCCCTCTCTCAAAGGGAGTTATCTTTACACTGACTGGCATCTCTTTGTCCCTCTCTCTCAGGGAGATATCTGTACATTGACCGGTATCTCTCAGGGAGATATCTGTACACTGACTGGTTTCTTTCAGTCCCTTTCTCTCTCAGTGAGATATTTGTAAATTGACTGGTGTCTCTCAGTCCCTCTATCTCAGTGAGATATCTGTACCCTGACTGGTGTCTCTCAGTCCCTCTCCATCAGGGAGATATCTGTACACTGACTGGTGTTTCTCAGTCCCCTGTGTCTCAGGGAGATATGTTTACCCTGAGTGGTGTCTCTCAGTCCCCACTCTCTCAAAGATATTTCTGCACATTGTCTGTTGTCTCTCAGTCCCTTCTCTCAGCGAGATGTCTGTACACTGACTGGTGTCTCTCAGTCCATCTCTCAGGGCGATATCTGTACACTGACTGGTGTCTCTCAATCCCTCTCTCACAGGGAGGTTTCTGTACACTGACTGGTGTCTCTCAGTCCCTCTCTCTCTCTCAGGGGGATATCTGTACACTGACTGGTTTCACTTTGTCACTCTCTCTCAGGGACATATCTGTGCACTGACTGGTGTGTCTCCGTCCACTCTCTCTCAGGGAAATATCTGTACACTGACTGGTGTCTGTCCGTCCGTCTCTCAGGGAGATATCTCTACACTGATTGGTGTCACTCAGTCCCTCTCTGTCAGGGAGATATCTGTACATTGACCGGTATCTCTCAGGGAGATATCTGTATACTTACTGGTTTCTTTCATTCTCTTTCTCTCTCAGTGAGATATTTGTAAATTGACTGGTGTCTCTCAGTCCCTCTATCTCAGTGAGATATCTGTACCCTGACTGGTGTCTCTCAGTCCCTCTCCATCAGGGAGATATCTGTAAACTAACCGGTGTTTCTCAGTCCCCTGTGTCTCAGGGAGATATGTTTACCTTGAGTGGTGTCTCTCAGTCCCCACTCTCTCAAAGATATTTCTGCACATTGTCTGTTGTCTCTCAGTCCCTTCTCTCAGCGAGATGTCTGTACACTGACTGGTGTCTCTCAGTCCATCTCTCAGGGAGATATCTGTACACTGACTGGTGTCTCTCAATCCCTCTCTCACAGGGAGGTTTCTGTACACTGACTGGTGTCTCTCAGTCCCTCTCTCTCTCTCAGGGGGATATCTGTACACTGACTGGTGTCTCTCAGTCCCTCTCTCTCTCTTTCAGGGAGATATCTGTACACTGACTGGTGTCTCTCAGTCCGTCTCTCAGGGAGATATCTGTGCACTGACTGGTGTCTCTCAGTGCACTCTCTCTCAGGGAGATATGTGTACACTGACTGGTGTCTCTCAGTCTCTCTCTCTCAGCAAAATATCTGTAAACTGACTGCTGCCTTTTACTCACCGCTGTCTCAGTGAGGCATCTGTGCACTGACTGCTGTCTCTCATTCATGAATCTCTCAGTGAGGTGTCTGTACACTGACTTCGTGTCTCTCAGTCCATCTCTCAGGGAAATATCTGTGCACTGACTGGTGTCTCTCAGTCCACATCTCTCAGCGAGATGTCTGTAAACCGTGTCTCTCAATCCCTCTTTCAGGGAGATATCTGTACAGTGACTGCTGTCTCTCAGTCACCTCTGTCTCAGTGAGGCATCTGTACACTGAGTCGTGTCTCTCAGTCCCTCTTTCAGGGAGATATCTGTGCAGTAACTTGTGTTTCTCAGTTGATCTCTCACAGGGAGACATCTGTACACTGACTGGTGTCTCTCAGACCCCTGTCTCTCATGGAGATATCAGTACACTGACTGGTGTCTTTCAGTCCCCTCTCTCTCTCAGGGAGATATCTGTACACTGACTGGTGTCTCTCAGTCCCCTCTCTCTCACAGGGAGATATCTGTACACTGACTGGTGTCTCTCAGTCCTCTCTCTCTCAGGGAGATATCTGTACACTGACTGGTGTCTCTCAGTCCCTCTCTCACAGGGAGATATCTGTACACTGACTGGTGTCTCTCAGTCCCTCTCTCTCTCTCAGGGGGATATCTGTACACTGACTGGTTTCACTTTGTCACTCTCTCTCAGGGACATATCTGTGCACTGACTGGTGTGTCTCCGTCCACTCTCTCTCAGGGAAATATCTGTACACTGACTGGTGTCTGTCTGTCCGTCTCTCAGGGAGATATCTGTACACTGACTGGTGTCTCTAAGTCTCTCTCTCTCTCAGGTAGTTATCTGTGCACTGACTTTTATCTCTCATTCCCATCTCTCTTAGGGAGATAGATATCTGTACACTGACTGGTTTCTCTCAGTCTCTTTCTCACTCAGGGAGTTATCTGTACACTGACTGCTGTCTCTCAGTCACGTCTCTCTCAATGAGGCATCTGTACACTGACTCATGTCTCTCAGTCCCTCTCTCAGGGAGAAATCTGTGCACTGACTGGTGTCTCTCAGTCCCTCTCTCTCTCAGTGTGGTATCTGTACACTGACTCGTGTCTCTCAGTCCCATTCTCAGGGAGATATCTGTACACTGACTGG
>NW_024470707.1:110982-113482 GCF_017639515.1 Carcharodon carcharias | reverse complement strand
AGAGCAAGAGAGAGACAGACAGAGAGGCAGAGAGAGAGCGAGAGAGAGACAGAGAGAGAGAGACAGAGAGAGGAGGAGAGGTTTAGGGAGGGAATTCCAGAGCTCAGGGCCCCCCCCCAGGCAGCTGAAGGCCCGGCCGCCAATGGTGGAGCGATGGGAATCGAGGGATGGTCAAGAGGCCGGAATTGGAGGAGCGCAGAGATCTCGGAGGGTTGTAGGAGGTTACAGAGATAGGGAGGGGTGTAGGGGGCTGGAGGAGGTTACAGAGATAGGGAGGGTGTAGGGGCTGGAGGAGGTTACAGAGATAGGGAGGGTTGTAGGGGCTGGAGGAGGTTACAGAGATAGGGAGGGTGTAGGGGCTGGAGGAGGTTACAGAGATAGGGAGGGTTGTAGGGGCTGGAGGAGGTTACAGAGATAGGGAGGGTTGTAGGGGCTGGAGGAGGTTACAGAGATAGGGAGGGTTGTAGGGGCTGGAGGAGGTTACAGAGATAGGGAGGGGTGTAGGGGCTGGAGGAGGATACAGAGATAGGGAGGGGTGTAGGGGCTGGAGGAGGCTACAGGGATAGGGAGGGTTGTAGGGGCTGGAGGAGGTTTCAGAGATAGGGAGGGTTGTAGGGGCTGGAGGAGGTTACCGAGATAGGGAAGGGTGTAGGGGCTGGAGGAGGTTACAGAGATAGGGAGGGGTTTGGGGCTGGAGGAGGTTACAGAGATAGGGAGGGGTGTAGGGGCTGGAGGAGGTTACAGAGATAGGGAGGGGTTTGGGGCTGGAGGAGGTTACAGAGATAGGGAGGGGTGTAGGGGCTGGAGGAGGTTACAGAGATAGGGAGGGGTTTGGGGCTGGAGGAGGTTACAGTGATAGGGAGCGGTGTAGGGGCTGGAGGAGGTTACAGAGATATGGAGTGTTGCCGGACCGGTAGCCAGTGTGGGTCAGTGAGCACAGGGGGTGACGGGTGAAGGGGACTCGGTGTGAGTTCGGACACGGGGCAGTGGAGTTCCAGATGAGTTGAGGTTTATGGAGGGGGGATATGGGAGAGGGGTCAAGGGAGCTAAGGAATAATGGAGATGGGAATGGAGAAAGACACAATGGGTTGGTGACTGACTGAATTCCCACATTTCACACATTGGTCCTGAGGCCAGACCAGCCTTATAAACACTGTGGCTACAAGAGCAGCTCAGAGGCTGGGAATCCTGCGGTGAGTAACTCACCTCCTGACTCCCCCCAAAGTCTGTTCACCATCTACAAGGCACAAGTCAGGAGTGTGGATGGGACACTCCCCACTTGCCTGGACGAGTGCGGCTCCCACAACACTCGAGAAGCTCGACACCGTCCAGGACAAAGCAGCCCCCGCTTGATCGACACCCCATCCACAAACATTCACTCCCTCCACCACCGACGCACAGGGGCAGCAGTGTGTGTACCATCTACAAGATGCACTGCAGCAACTCGCCAAGGCTCCTTCGACAGCGCCGCCCAAACCCACCACCTCTACCATCTAGAAGGGCAAGGGCAGCAGACACATGGGGAACACCCACCACCTGCAAGTTCCCCTCCGAGCCCCTCACACCATCCCGACTTGGAAATATATCGGCCGTTCCTTCACTGTCGCTGGGTCCAAATCCTGGAACTCCCTCCCTAACAGCACAGTGGGTGTACCTACACCACACGGACACAATCCTGGAACTCCCTCCCTAACAGCACGGTGGGTGTACCTACACCACACGGGGACACAATCCTGGAACTCCCTCCCTAACAGCACAGTGGGTGTACCTACACCACACGGGGACACAATCCTGGAACTCCCTCCCTAACAGCGCGGTGGGTGTACCTACACCACACGGGGACACAATCCTGGAACTCCCTCCCTAACAGCACGGTGGGTGTACCTACACCACACGGGACACAATCCTGGAACTCCCTCCCTAACAGCGCGGTGGGTGTACCTACACCACACGGGGACACAATCCTGGAACTCCCTCCCTAACAGCGCGGTGGGTGTACCTACACCACACGGGACACAATCCTGGAACTCCCTCCCTAACAGCACGGTGGGTGTACCTACACCACACGGGACACAATCCTGGAACTCCCTCCCTAACAGCACGGTGGGTGTACCTACACCACACGGACACAATCCTGGAACTCCCTCCCTAACAGCACGGTGGGTGTACCTACACCACACGGACACAATCCTGGAACTCCCTCCCTAACAGCACGGTGGGTGTACCTACACCACACGGACACAATCCTGGAACTCCCTCCCTAACAGCGCGGTGGGTGTACCTACACCTCACAGACACAATCCTGGAACTCCCTCCCTAACAGCACGGTGGGTGTACCTACACCACACGGGGACACAATCCTGGAACTCCCTCCCTAACAGCACGGTGGGTGTACCTACACCACACGGGACACAATCCTGGAACTCCCTCCCTAACAGCGCGGTGGGTGTACCTACACCACACGGGGACACAATCCTGGAACTCCCTCCCTAACAGCACG
>NW_024470707.1:53482-105982 GCF_017639515.1 Carcharodon carcharias | reverse complement strand
GGACTCTCCGTCCCGAGGGGAACGGTCAGTGTGTCCGGACTCTCCGTCCCGAGGTGAACGGTCAGCGTGTCCGGACTCTCCGTCCCGAGGGGAACGGTCAGCGTGTCCGGACTCTCCGTCCCGAGGTGAACGGTCAGCGTGTCCGGACTCTCCGTCCCGAGGTGAATGGTCAGCGTGTCCGGACTCTCCGTCCCGAGGGGAACGGTCAGCGTGTCCGGACTCTCCGTCCCGAGGTGAACGGTCAGCGTGTCCGGACTCTCCGTCCCGAGGTGAACGGTCAGCGTGTCCGGACTCTCCGTCCCGAGGTGAATGGTCAGCGTGTCCGGACTCTCCGTCCCGAGGGGAACGGTCAGCGTGTCCGGACTCTCCGTCCCGAGGGGAACGGTCAGCGTGTCCGGACTCTCCGTCCCGAGGGGAACGGTCAGTGTGTCCGGACTCTCCGTCCCGAGGGGAACGGTCAGTGTGTCCGGACTCTCCGTCCCGAGGTGAATGGTCAGCGTGTCCGGACTCTCCGTCCCGAGGTGAACGGTCAGCGTGTCCGGACTCTCCGTCCCGAGGGGAATGGTCAGCGTGTCCGGACTCTCCGTCCCGAGGGGAACGGTCAGCGTGTCCGGACTCTCCGTCCCGAGGTGAACGGTCAGCGTGTCCGGACTCTCCGTCCCGAGGTGAACGGTCAGCGTGTCCGGACTCTCCGTCCCGAGGTGAACGGTCAGCGTGTCCGGACTCTGCGTCCCGAGGGGAATGGTCAGTGTGTCCTGACTCTCCGTCCCGAGGGGAACGGTCAGTGTGTCCTGACTCTCCGTCCCGAGGTGAATGGTCAGCGTGTCCGGACTCTCCGTCCCGAGGTGAACGGTCAGTGTGTCCGGACTCTCCGTCCCGAGGTGAACGGTCAGCGTGTCCGGACTCTCCGTCCCGAGGTGAACGGTCAGCGTGTCCGGACTCTCCGTCCCGAGGGGAACGGTCAGTGTGTCCGGACTCTCCGTCCCGAGGTGAATGGTCAGTGTGTCCGGACTCTCCGTCCCGAGGTGAACGGTCAGCGTGTCCGGACTCTCCGTCCCGAGGTGAACGGTCAGCGTGTCCGGACTCTCCGTCCCGAGGTGAACGGTCAGCGTGTCCGGACTCTCCGTCCCGAGGTGAACGGTCAGCGTGTCCGGACTCTCCGTCCCGAGGTGAACGGTCAGTGTGTCCGGACTCTCCGTCCCGAGGGGAACGGTCAGCGTGTCCGGACTCTCCGTCCCGAGGTGAACGGTCAGCGTGTCCGGACTCTCCGTCCCGAGGTGAACGGTCAGCGTGTCCGGACTCTCCGTCCCGAGGTGAACGGTCAGCGTGTCCGGACTCTCCGTCCCGAGGTGAATGGTCAGTGTGTCCGGACTCTCCGTCCCGAGGTGAACGGTCAGCGTGTCCGGACTCTCCGTCCCGAGGTGAACGGTCAGCGTGTCCGGACTCTCCGTCCCGAGGGGAACGGTCAGCGTGTCCGGACTCTCCGTCCCGAGGGGAACGGTCAGCGTGTCCGGACTCTCCGTCCCGAGGGGAACGGTCAGCGTGTCCGGACTCTCCGTCCCGAGGTGAACGGTCAGCGTGTCCGGACTCTCCGTCCCGAGGTGAACGGTCAGCGTGTCCGGACTCTCCGTCCCGAGGTGAATGGTCAGCGTGTCCGGACTCTCCGTCCCGAGGTGAATGGTCAGCGTGTCCGGACTCTCCGTCCCGAGGTGAATGGTCAGCGTGTCCGGACTCTCCGTCCCGAGGTGAACGGTCAGTGTGTCCGGACTCTCCGTCCCGAGGTGAATGGTCAGTGTGTCCGGACTCTCCGTCCCGAGGTGAACGGTCAGCGTGTCCGGACTCTCCGTCCCGAGGTGAATGGTCAGTGTGTCCGGACTCTCCGTCCCGAGGGGAACGGTCAGCGTGTCCGGACTCTCCGTCCCGTGGTGAATGGTCAGCGTGTCCGGACTCTCCGTCCCGAGGGGAATGGTCAGCGTGTCCGGACTCTCCGTCCCGAGGTGAACGGTCAGCGTGTCCGGACTCTCCGTCCCGAGGTGAACGGTCAGCGTGTCCGGACTCTCCGTCCCGAGGGGAACGGTCAGTGTGTCCGGACTCTCCGTCCCGAGGTGAACGGTCAGCGTGTCCGGACTCTCCGTCCCGAGGTGAATGGTCAGCGTGTCCGGACTCTCCGTCCCGAGGTGAACGGTCAGCGTGTCCGGACTCTCCGTCCCGAGGTGAACGGTCAGCGTGTCCGGACTCTCCGTCCCGAGGGGAACGGTCAGTGTGTCCGGACTCTCCGTCCCGAGGTGAATGGTCAGCGTGTCCGGACTCTCCGTCCCGAGGTGAACGGTCAGTGTGTCCGGACTCTCCGTCCCGAGGTGAATGGTCAGTGTGTCCGGACTCTCCGTCCCGAGGTGAACGGTCAGTGTGTCCGGACTCTCCGTCCCGAGGTGAACGGTCAGCGTGTCCGGACTCTCCGTCCCGAGGTGAATGGTCAGCGTGTCCGGACTCTCCGTCCCGAGGTGAATGGTCAGCGTGTCCGGACTCTCCGTCCCGAGGGGAATGGTCAGTGTGTCCGGACTCTCCGTCCCGAGGTGAATGGTCAGTGTGTCCGGACTCTCCGTCCCGTGGTGAACGGTCAGCGTGTCCGGACTCTCCGTCCCGAGGTGAATGGTCAGTGTGTCCGGACTCTCCGTCCCGAGGGGAAAGGTCAGTGTGTCCGGACTCTCCGTCCCGAGGTGAATGGTCAGCGTGTCCGGACTCTCCGTCCCGAGGTGAACGGTCAGCGTGTCCGGACTCTCCGTCCCGAGGTGAACGGTCAGCGTGTCCGGACTCTCCGTCCCGAGGTGAATGGTCAGCGTGTCCGGACTCTCCGTCCCGAGGTGAACGGTCAGCGTGTCCGGACTCTCCGTCCCGAGGGGAACGGTCAGCGTGTCCGGACTCTCCGTCCCGAGGTGAATGGTCAGCGTGTCCGGACTCTCCGTCCCGAGGGGAACGGTCAGCGTGTCCGGACTCTCCGTCCCGAGGTGAACGGTCAGCGTGTCCGGACTCTCCGTCCCGAGGTGAATGGTCAGCGTGTCCGGACTCTCCGTCCCGAGGGGAACGGTCAGCGTGTCCGGACTCTCCTCCCGAGGGGAACGGTCAGTGTGTCCGGACTCTCCGTCCCGAGGTGAACGGTCAGCGTGTCCGGACTCTCCGTCCCGAGGTGAACGGTCAGCGTGTCCGGACTCTCCGTCCCGAGGGTAACGGTCAGTGTGTCCGGACTCTCCGTCCCGAGGGGAATGGTCAGCGTGTCCGGACTCTCCGTCCCGAGGTGAATGGTCAGTGTGTCCGGACTCTCCGTCCCGAGGTGAATGGTCAGCGTGTCCGGACTCTCCGTCCCGAGGGGAACGGTCAGCGTGTCCGGACTCTCCGTCCCGAGGGGAATGGTCAGTGTGTCCGGACTCTCCGTCCCGAGGTGAACGGTCAGCGTGTCCTGACTCTCCGTCCCGAGGTGAACGGTCAGCGTGTCCGGACTCTCGGTCCCGAGGTTAACGGTCAGCGTGTCCGGACTCTCCGTCCCGAGGTGAACGGTCAGTGTGTCCGGACTCTCCGTCCCGAGGTGAACGGTCAGCGTGTCCGGACTCTCCGTCCCGAGGTGAACGGTCAGCGTGTCCGGACTCTCCGTCCCGAGGTGAATGGTCAGTGTGTCCGGACTCTCCGTCCCGAGGTGAACGGTCAGCGTGTCCGGACTCTCCGTCCCGAGGGGAACGGTCAGTGTGTCCGGACTCTCCGTCCCGAGGGGAACGGTCAGCGTGTCCGGACTCTCCGTCCCGAGGTGAATGGTCAGCGTGTCCGGACTCTCCGTCCCGAGGTGAATGGTCAGTGTGTCCGGACTCTCCGTCCCGAGGGGAACGGTCAGCGTGTCCGGACTCTCCGTCCCGAGGTGAACGGTCAGCGTGTCCGGACTCTCCGTCCCGAGGTGAACGGTCAGCGTGTCCGGACTCTCCGTCCCGAGGGGAACGGTCAGCGTGTCCGGACTCTCCGTCCCGAGGGGAACGGTCAGCGTGTCCGGACTCTCCGTCCCGAGGTGAACGGTCAGCGTGTCCGGACTCTCCGTCCCGAGGTGAACGGTCAGCGTGTCCGGACTCTCCGTCCCGAGGTGAACGGTCAGCGTGTCCGGACTCTCCGTCCCGAGGGGAACGGTCAGCGTGTCCGGACTCTCCGTCCCGAGGTGAACGGTCAGCGTGTCCGGACTCTCCGTCCCGAGGTGAATGGTCAGCGTGTCCGGACTCTCCGTCCCGAGGTGAACGGTCAGTGTGTCCGGACTCTCCGTCCCGAGGGGAACGGTCAGCGTGTCCGGACTCTCCGTCCCGTAGAGAATGGTCAGTGTGTCCGGACTCTCCGTCCCGAGGTGAATGGTCAGCGTGTCCGGACTCTCCGTCCCGTAGAGAATGGTCAGTGTGTCCGGACTCTCCGTCCCGTAGAGAATGGTCAGCGTGTCCGGACTCTCCGTCCCGAGGGGAATGGTCAGTGTGTCCGGTCTCTCCGTCCCGAGGGGAACGGTCAGCGTGTCCGGACTCTCCGTCCCGAGGGGAACGGTCAGTGTGTCCGGACTCTCCGTCCCGAGGTGAAAGGTCAGTGTGTCCGGACTCTCCGTCCCGAGGTGAATGGTCAGCGTGTCCGGACTCTCCGTCCCGAGGTGAATGGTCAGCGTGTCCGGACTCTCCGTCCCGAGGTGAACGGTCAGTGTGTCCGGACTCTCCGTCCCGAGGTGAATGGTCAGCGTGTCCGGACTCTCCGTCCCGAGGTGAATGGTCAGCGTGTCCGGACTCTCCGTCCCGAGGGGAACGGTCAGTGTGTCCGGACTCTCCGTCCCGAGGTGAACGGTCAGCGTGTCCGGACTCTCCGTCCCGAGGGTAATGGTCAGCGTGTCCGGACTCTCCGTCCCGAGGGGAACGGTCAGCGTGTCCGGACTCTCCGTCCCGAGGTGAACGGTCAGCGTGTCCGGACTCTCCGTCCCGAGGGGAACGGTCAGTGTGTCCGGACTCTCCGTCCCGAGGGTAATGGTCAGCGTGTCCGGACTCTCCGTCCCGAGGGGAACGGTCAGTGTGTCCGGACTCTCCGTCCCGAGGTGAACGGTCAGCGTGTCCGGACTCTCCGTCCCGAGGGGAACGGTCAGCGTGTCCGGACTCTCCGTCCCGAGGTGAACGGTCAGCGTGTCCGGACTCTCCGTCCCGAGGTGAACGGTCAGTGTGTCCGGACTCTCCGTCCCGAGGTGAACGGTCAGCGTGTCCGGACTCTCCGTCCCGAGGTGAACGGTCAGCGTGTCCGGACTCTCCGTCCCGAGGGGAACGGTCAGCGTGTCCGGACTCTCCGTCCCGAGGTGAATGGTCAGCGTGTCCGGACTCTCCGTCCCGAGGTGAACGGTCAGCGTGTCCGGACTCTCCGTCCCGAGGTGAACGGTCAGTGTGTCCGGACTCTCCGTCCCGAGGTGAACGGTCAGCGTGTCCGGACTCTCCGTCCCGAGGTGAACGGTCAGCGTGTCCGGACTCTCCGTCCCGAGGGGAACGGTCAGTGTGTCCGGACTCTCCGTCCCGAGGTGAATGGTCAGTGTGTCCGGACTCTCCGTCCCGAGGTGAACGGTCAGCGTGTCCGGACTCTCCGTCCCGAGGTGAATGGTCAGTGTGTCCGGACTCTCCGTCCCGAGGGGAACGGTCAGCGTGTCCGGACTCTCCGTCCCGTGGTGAATGGTCAGCGTGTCCGGACTCTCCGTCCCGAGGGGAATGGTCAGCGTGTCCGGACTCTCCGTCCCGAGGTGAACGGTCAGCGTGTCCGGACTCTCCGTCCCGAGGTGAACGGTCAGCGTGTCCGGACTCTCCGTCCCGAGGGGAACGGTCAGTGTGTCCGGACTCTCCGTCCCGAGGTGAACGGTCAGCGTGTCCGGACTCTCCGTCCCGAGGTGAACGGTCCAGCGTGTCCGGACTCTCCGTCCCGAGGTGAACGGTCAGCGTGTCCGGACTCTCCGTCCCGAGGGGAACGGTCAGCGTGTCCGGACTCTCCGTCCCGAGGGGAACGGTCAGTGTGTCCGGGACTCTCCGTCCCGAGGTGAATGGTCAGCGTGTCCGGACTCTCCGTCCCGAGGTGAACGGTCAGTGTGTCCGGACTCTCCGTCCCGAGGTGAATGGTCAGTGTGTCCGGACTCTCCGTCCCGAGGTGAACGGTCAGTGTGTCCGGACTCTCCGTCCCGAGGTGAACGGTCAGCGTGTCCGGACTCTCCGTCCCGAGGTAAATGGTCAGCGTGTCCGGACTCTCCGTCCCGAGGTGAATGGTCAGCGTGTCCGGACTCTCCGTCCCGAGGGGAATGGTCAGTGTGTCCGGACTCTCCGTCCCGAGGTGAATGGTCAGCGTGTCCGGACTCTCCGTCCCGTGGTGAACGGTCAGCGTGTCCGGACTCTCCGTCCCGAGGTGAATGGTCAGTGTGTCCGGACTCTCCGTCCCGAGGGGAAAGGTCAGTGTGTCCGGACTCTCCGTCCCGAGGTGAATGGTCAGCGTGTCCGGACTCTCCGTCCCGAGGTGAACGGTCAGCGTGTCCGGACTCTCCGTCCCGAGGTGAACGGTCAGCGTGTCCGGACTCTCCGTCCCGAGGTGAATGGTCAGCGTGTCCGGACTCTCCGTCCCGAGGTGAACGGTCAGCGTGTCCGGACTCTCCGTCCCGAGGGGAACGGTCAGCGTGTCCGGACTCTCCGTCCCGAGGTGAATGGTCAGCGTGTCCGGACTCTCCGTCCCGAGGGGAACGGTCAGCGTGTCCGGACTCTCCGTCCCGAGGTGAACGGTCAGCGTGTCCGGACTCTCCGTCCCGAGGTGAATGGTCAGCGTGTCCGGACTCTCCGTCCCGAGGTGAACGGTCAGCGTGTCCGGACTCTCCGTCCCGAGGTGAACGGTCAGCGTGTCCGGACTCTCCGTCCCGAGGTGAACGGTCAGCGTGTCCGGACTCTCCGTCCCGAGGTGAATGGTCAGTGTGTCCGGACTCTCCGTCCCGAGGTGAACGGTCAGCGTGTCCGGACTCTCCGTCCCGAGGTGAACGGTCAGCGTGTCCGGACTCTCGTCCCGAGGTGAATGGTCAGCGTGTCCGGACTCTCCGTCCCGAGGTGAACGGTCAGCGTGTCCGGACTCTCGCTCCCGAGGGGAACGGTCTGCGTGTCCGGACTCTCCGTCCCGAGGTGAATGGTCAGCTGTGTACGGACTCTCCGTCCCGAGGGGAACGGTCAGCGAGTCCGGACTCTCCGTCCCGAGGTGAACGGTCAGCTGTGTACGGACTCTCCGTCCCCGAGGTGAATGGTCAGCGTGTCCGGACTCTCCGTCCCGAGGGGGAACGGTCAGCGTGTCGGACTCTCCGTCCCGAGGGGATCGGTCAGCGTGTCCGGACTCGTCCGTCCCGAGGGGAACGGTCAGTGTGTCGGACTCTCCGTCCCGAGGTGAACGGTCAGCGTGTCCGGACTCTCCGTCCCGAGGGTAATGGTCAGTGTGTCCGGACTCTCCGTCCCGAGGTGAATGGTCAGCGTGTCCGGACTCTCCGTCCCGAGGTGAATGGTCAGCGTGTCCGGACTCTCCGTCCCGAGGGGAATGGTCAGCGTGTCCGGACTCTCCGTCCCGAGGGGAACGGTCAAGCGTGTCCGGACTCTCCG
This sequence comes from Carcharodon carcharias, assembly GCF_017639515.1. NCBI lineage: Eukaryota > Metazoa > Chordata > Chondrichthyes > Lamniformes > Lamnidae > Carcharodon > Carcharodon carcharias. Next base: position 98,336 of record NW_024470707.1, on the reverse strand, counting down.
TCCCGAGGTGAAATGGTCAGCGTGTCCGGGACTCTCCGTCCCTAGGTGAACGGTCAGCGTGTCCGGACTCTCCGTCCCGAGGTGAACGGTCAGCGTGTCCGGACTCTCGTCCCGAGGTGAACGGTCAGCGTGTCCGGACTCTCCGTCCCGAGGTGAACGGTCAGCGTGTCCGGACTCTCCGTCCCGAGGTGAATGGTCAGCGTGTCCGGACTCTCCGACCCGAGGGGAACGGTCAGTGTGTCCCGGACTCTCCCGTCCCGAGGGGAAGGTCAGCGTGTCCGGACTCTCCGTCCCGAGGTGAATCGTCAGTGTGTCCGGACTCTCCGTCCCGAGGTGAACGGTCAGCGTGTCCGGACTCTCCGTCCCGAGGTGAACGGTCAGCGTGTCCGGACTCTCCGTCCCGAGGTGAACGGTCAGCGTGTCGTACTCTCCGTCCCGAGGGGAAACGGTCAGCGTGTCCGGACTCTCCGTCCCGAGGGGAAGGTCCAGCGGTGTCCGACTCTCCGTCCCGAGGTGAATGGTCAGTGTGTCCGGACTCTCCGTCCCGAGGTGAAAGGTCAGAGTGTCCGGATCTCCGTCCGAGGTGAACGGTCAGCGTGTCCGGACTCTCCGTCCCGAGGTAACGGTCAGCGTGTCCGGACTCTCCGTCCCGAGGGGAACGGTCAGCGTGTCCGGACTCTCCGTCCCGAGGTGAACGGTCAGCGTGTCCGGACTCTCCGTCCCGAGGGGAACGGTCAGCGTGTCCGGACTCTCCGTCCCGAGGTGAACGGTCAGCGTGTCCGGACTCTCCGTCCCGAGGTGAACGGTCAGCGTGTCCGGACTCTCCGTCCCGAGGTGAACGGTCAGCGTGTCCGGACTCTCCGTCCCGAGGGGAACGGTCAGCGTGTCCGGACTCTCCGTCCCGAGGGGAACGGTCAGCGTGTCCGGACTCTCCGTCCCGAGGTGAATGGTCAGCGTGTCCGGACTCTCCGTCCCGAGGTGAACGGTCAGCGTGTCCGGACTCTCCGTCCCGTAGAGAATGGTCAGCGTGTCCGGACTCTCCGTCCCGAGGGGAACGGTCAGCGTGTCCGGACTCTCCGTCCCGAGGTGAACGGTCAGCGTGTCCGGACTCTCCGTCCCGAGGGGAACGGTCAGTGTGTCCGGACTCTCCGTCCCGAGGTGAACGGTCAGCGTGTCCGGACTCTCCGTCCCGAGGTGAACGGTCAGCGTGTCCGGACTCTCCGTCCCGAGGTGAACGGTCAGCGTGTCCGGACTCTCCGTCCCGAGGTGAACGGTCAGCGTGTCCGGACTCTCCGTCCCGAGGTGAACGGTCAGCGTGTCCGGACTCTCCGTCCCGAGGGGAACGGTCAGCGTGTCCGGACTCTCCGTCCCGAGGGGAACGGTCAGCGTGTCCGGACTCTCCGTCCCGAGGGGAACGGTCAGCGTGTCCGGACTCTCCGTCCCGAGGTGAACGGTCAGCGTGTCCGGACTCTCCGTCCCGAGGTGAACGGTCAGCGTGTCCGGACTCTCCGTCCCGAGGGAACGGTCAGCGTGTCCGGACTCTCCGTCCCGAGGTGAACGGTCAGCGTGTCCGGACTCTCCGTCCCGAGGTGAACGGTCAGCGTGTCCGGACTCTCCGTCCCGAGGGGAACGGTCAGCGTGTCCGGACTCTCCGTCCCGAGGGGAACGGTCAGCGTGTCCGGACTCTCCGTCCCGAGGTGAACGGTCAGCGTGTCCGGACTCTCCGTCCCGAGGTGAACGGTCAGCGTGTCCGGACTCTCCGTCCCGAGGTGAACGGTCAGCGTGTCCGGACTCTCCGTCCCGAGGTGAACGGTCAGCGTGTCCGGACTCTCCGTCCCGAGGGGAACGGTCAGCGTGTCCGGACTCTCCGTCCCGAGGGGAACGGTCAGCGTGTCCGGACTCTCCGTCCCGAGGTGAACGGTCAGCGTGTCCGGACTCTCCGTCCCGAGGTGAACGGTCAGCGTGTCCGGACTCTCCGTCCCGAGGTGAACGGTCAGCGTGTCCGGACTCTCCGTCCCGAGGGGAACGGTCAGCGTGTCCGGACTCTCCGTCCCGAGGTGAACGGTCAGCGTGTCCGGACTCTCCGTCCCGAGGGGAACGGTCAGCGTGTCCGGACTCTCCGTCCCGAGGGAACGGTCAGCGTGTCCGGACTCTCCGTCCCGAGGTGAACGGTCAGCGTGTCCGGACTCTCCGTCCCGAGGTGAACGGTCAGCGTGTCCGGACTCTCCGTCCCGAGGGAACGGTCAGCGTGTCCGGACTCTCCGTCCCGAGGGGAACGGTCAGCGTGTCCGGACTCTCCGTCCCGAGGTGAACGGTCAGCGTGTCCGGACTCTCCGTCCCGAGGGGAACGGTCAGCGTGTCCGGACTCTCCGTCCCGAGGTGAACGGTCAGCGTGTCCGGACTCTCCGTCCCGAGGGGAACGGTCAGCGTGTCCGGACTCTCCGTCCCGAGGTGAACGGTCAGCGTGTCCGGACTCTCCGTCCCGAGGTGAACGGTCAGCGTGTCCGGACTCTCCGTCCCGAGGGGAACGGTCAGCGTGTCCGGACTCTCCGTCCCGAGGTGAACGGTCAGCGTGTCCGGACTCTCCGTCCCGAGGTGAACGGTCAGCGTGTCCGGACTCTCCGTCCCGAGGTGAACGGTCAGCGTGTCCGGACTCTCCGTCCCGAGGTGAACGGTCAGCGTGTCCGGACTCTCCGTCCCGAGGTGAACGGTCAGCGTGTCCGGACTCTCCGTCCCGAGGTGAACGGTCAGCGTGTCCGGACTCTCCGTCCCGAGGGGAACGGTCAGCGTGTCCGGACTCTCCGTCCCGAGGGGAACGGTCAGCGTGTCCGGACTCTCCGTCCCGAGGTGAACGGTCAGCGTGTCCGGACTCTCCGTCCCGAGGTGAACGGTCAGCGTGTCCGGACTCTCCGTCCCGAGGTGAACGGTCAGCGTGTCCGGACTCTCCGTCCCGAGGGGAACGGTCAGCGTGTCCGGACTCTCCGTCCCGAGGTGAACGGTCAGCGTGTCCGGACTCTCCGTCCCGAGGTGAACGGTCAGCGTGTCCGGACTCTCCGTCCCGAGGGGAACGGTCAGCGTGTCCGGACTCTCCGTCCCGAGGGGAATGGTCAGCGTGTCCGGACTCTCCGTCCCGAGGTGAACGGTCAGCGTGTCCGGACTCTCCGTCCCGAGGGGAACGGTCAGCGTGTCCGGACTCTCCGTCCCGAGGGGAACGGTCAGCGTGTCCGGACTCTCCGTCCCGAGGTGAACGGTCAGCGTGTCCGGACTCTCCGTCCCGAGGTGAACGGTCAGCGTGTCCGGACTCTCCGTCCCGAGGCGAACGGTCAGCGTGTCCGGACTCTCCGTCCCGAGGTGAACGGTCAGCGTGTCCGGACTCTCCGTCCCGAGGGGAACGGTCAGCGTGTCCGGACTCTCCGTCCCGAGGTGAACGGTCAGCGTGTCCGGACTCTCCGTCCCGAGGTGAACGGTCAGCGTGTCCGGACTCTCCGTCCCGAGGTGAACGGTCAGCGTGTCCGGACTCTCCGTCCCGAGGTGAACGGTCAGCGTGTCCGGACTCTCCGTCCCGAGGTGAACGGTCAGCGTGTCCGGACTCTCCGTCCCGAGGTGAACGGTCAGCGTGTCCGGACTCTCCGTCCCGAGGTGAACGGTCAGCGTGTCCGGACTCTCCGTCCCGAGGTGAATGGTCAGCGTGTCCGGACTCTCCGTCCCGAGGTGAACGGTCAGCGTGTCCGGACTCTCCGTCCCGAGGTGAACGGTCAGCGTGTCCGGACTCTCCGTCCCGAGGTGAACGGTCAGCGTGTCCGGACTCTCCGTCCCGAGGGGAACGGTCAGCGTGTCCGGACTCTCCGTCCCGAGGTGAACGGTCAGCGTGTCCGGACTCTCCGTCCCGAGGTGAACGGTCAGCGTGTCCGGACTCTCCGTCCCGAGGTGAACGGTCAGCGTGTCCGGACTCTCCGTCCCGAGGTGAACGGTCAGCGTGTCCGGACTCTCCGTCCCGAGGTGAACGGTCAGCGTGTCCGGACTCTCCGTCCCGAGGGGAACGGTCAGCGTGTCCGGACTCTCCGTCCCGAGGGAACGGTCAGCGTGTCCGGACTCTCCGTCCCGAGGTGAACGGTCAGCGTGTCCGGACTCTCCGTCCCGAGGGGAACGGTCAGCGTGTCCGGACTCTCCGTCCCGAGGTGAACGGTCAGCGTGTCCGGACTCTCCGTCCCGAGGGGAACGGTCAGCGTGTCCGGACTCTCCGTCCCGAGGGGAACGGTCAGCGTGTCCGGACTCTCCGTCCCGAGGGGAACGGTCAGCGTGTCCGGACTCTCCGTCCCGAGGTGAACGGTCAGCGTGTCCGGACTCTCCGTCCCGAGGGGAACGGTCAGCGTGTCCGGACTCTCCGTCCCGAGGTGAACGGTCAGCGTGTCCGGACTCTCCGTCCCGAGGTGAACGGTCAGCGTGTCCGGACTCTCCGTCCCGAGGTGAACGGTCAGCGTGTCCGGACTCTCCGTCCCGAGGGGAACGGTCAGCGTGTCCGGACTCTCCGTCCCGAGGTGAACGGTCAGCGTGTCCGGACTCTCCGTCCCGAGGTGAACGGTCAGCGTGTCCGGACTCTCCGTCCCGAGGGAACGGTCAGCGTGTCCGGACTCTCCGTCCCGAGGTGAACGGTCAGCGTGTCCGGACTCTCCGTCCCGAGGTGAACGGTCAGCGTGTCCGGACTCTCCGTCCCGAGGTGAACGGTCAGCGTGTCCGGACTCTCCGTCCCGAGGTGAACGGTCAGCGTGTCCGGACTCTCCGTCCCGAGGGGAACGGTCAGCGTGTCCGGACTCTCCGTCCCGAGGTGAACGGTCAGCGTGTCCGGACTCTCCGTCCCGAGGGAACGGTCAGCGTGTCCGGACTCTCCGTCCCGAGGGGAACGGTCAGCGTGTCCGGACTCTCCGTCCCGAGGTGAACGGTCAGCGTGTCCGGACTCTCCGTCCCGAGGTGAACGGTCAGCGTGTCCGGACTCTCCGTCCCGAGGTGAACGGTCAGCGTGTCCGGACTCTCCGTCCCGAGGTGAACGGTCAGCGTGTCCGGACTCTCCGTCCCGAGGTGAACGGTCAGCGTGTCCGGACTCTCCGTCCCGAGGTGAACGGTCAGCGTGTCCGGACTCTCCGTCCCGAGGTGAACGGTCAGCGTGTCCGGACTCTCCGTCCCGAGGGGAACGGTCAGCGTGTCCGGACTCTCCGTCCCGAGGGGAACGGTCAGCGTGTCCGGACTCTCCGTCCCGAGGTGAACGGTCAGCGTGTCCGGACTCTCCGTCCCGAGGGGAACGGTCAGCGTGTCCGGACTCTCCGTCCCGAGGGAACGGTCAGCGTGTCCGGACTCTCCGTCCCGAGGTGAACGGTCAGCGTGTCCGGACTCTCCGTCCCGAGGTGAACGGTCAGCGTGTCCGGACTCTCCGTCCCGAGGGGAACGGTCAGCGTGTCCGGACTCTCCGTCCCGAGGTGAACGGTCAGCGTGTCCGGACTCTCCGTCCCGAGGTGAACGGTCAGCGTGTCCGGACTCTCCGTCCCGAGGTGAACGGTCAGCGTGTCCGGACTCTCCGTCCCGAGGTGAACGGTCAGCGTGTCCGGACTCTCCGTCCCGAGGTGAACGGTCAGCGTGTCCGGACTCTCCGTCCCGAGGGGAACGGTCAGCGTGTCCGGACTCTCCGTCCCGAGGTGAACGGTCAGCGTGTCCGGACTCTCCGTCCCGAGGTGAACGGTCAGCGTGTCCGGACTCTCCGTCCCGAGGGGAACGGTCAGCGTGTCCGGACTCTCCGTCCCGAGGTGAACGGTCAGCGTGTCCGGACTCTCCGTCCCGAGGGGAACGGTCAGCGTGTCCGGACTCTCCGTCCCGAGGTGAACGGTCAGCGTGTCCGGACTCTCCGTCCCGAGGGAACGGTCAGCGTGTCCGGACTCTCCGTCCCGAGGGGAACGGTCAGCGTGTCCGGACTCTCCGTCCCGAGGTGAACGGTCAGCGTGTCCGGACTCTCCGTCCCGAGGGGAACGGTCAGCGTGTCCGGACTCTCCGTCCCGAGGGGAACGGTCAGCGTGTCCGGACTCTCCGTCCCGAGGTGAACGGTCAGCGTGTCCGGACTCTCCGTCCCGAGGTGAACGGTCAGCGTGTCCGGACTCTCCGTCCCGAGGGGAACGGTCAGCGTGTCCGGACTCTCCGTCCCGAGGTGAACGGTCAGCGTGTCCGGACTCTCCGTCCCGAGGTGAACGGTCAGCGTGTCCGGACTCTCCGTCCCGAGGGGAACGGTCAGCGTGTCCGGACTCTCCGTCCCGAGGTGAACGGTCAGCGTGTCCGGACTCTCCGTCCCGAGGTGAACGGTCAGCGTGTCCGGACTCTCCGTCCCGAGGTGAACGGTCAGCGTGTCCGGACTCTCCGTCCCGAGGTGAACGGTCAGCGTGTCCGGACTCTCCGTCCCGAGGTGAACGGTCAGCGTGTCCGGACTCTCCGTCCCGAGGTGAACGGTCAGCGTGTCCGGACTCTCCGTCCCGAGGTGAACGGTCAGCGTGTCCGGACTCTCCGTCCCGAGGGGAACGGTCAGCGTGTCCGGACTCTCCGTCCCGAGGTGAACGGTCAGCGTGTCCGGACTCTCCGTCCCGAGGTGAACGGTCAGCGTGTCCGGACTCTCCGTCCCGAGGTGAACGGTCAGCGTGTCCGGACTCTCCGTCCCGAGGTGAACGGTCAGCGTGTCCGGACTCTCCGTCCCGAGGTGAACGGTCAGCGTGTCCGGACTCTCCGTCCCGAGGTGAACGGTCAGCGTGTCCGGACTCTCCGTCCCGAGGTGAACGGTCAGCGTGTCCGGACTCTCCGTCCCGAGGGGAACGGTCAGCGTGTCCGGACTCTCCGTCCCGAGGTGAACGGTCAGCGTGTCCGGACTCTCCGTCCCGAGGTGAACGGTCAGCGTGTCCGGACTCTCCGTCCCGAGGTGAACGGTCAGCGTGTCCGGACTCTCCGTCCCGAGGGGAACGGTCAGCGTGTCCGGACTCTCCGTCCCGAGGTGAACGGTCAGCGTGTCCGGACTCTCCGTCCCGAGGTGAACGGTCAGCGTGTCCGGACTCTCCGTCCCGAGGTGAACGGTCAGCGTGTCCGGACTCTCCGTCCCGAGGTGAACGGTCAGCGTGTCCGGACTCTCCGTCCCGAGGGGAACGGTCAGCGTGTCCGGACTCTCCGTCCCGAGGGGAACGGTCAGCGTGTCCGGACTCTCCGTCCCGAGGTGAACGGTCAGCGTGTCCGGACTCTCCGTCCCGAGGTGAATGGTCAGCGTGTCCGGACTCTCCGTCCCGAGGTGAACGGTCAGCGTGTCCGGACTCTCCGTCCCGAGGTGAACGGTCAGCGTGTCCGGACTCTCCGTCCCGAGGTGAACGGTCAGCGTGTCCGGACTCTCCGTCCCGAGGTGAACGGTCAGCGTGTCCGGACTCTCCGTCCCGAGGGGAACGGTCAGCGTGTCCGGACTCTCCGTCCCGAGGTGAACGGTCAGCGTGTCCGGACTCTCCGTCCCGAGGGGAACGGTCAGCGTGTCCGGACTCTCCGTCCCGAGGTGAACGGTCAGCGTGTCCGGACTCTCCGTCCCGAGGTGAACGGTCAGCGTGTCCGGACTCTCCGTCCCGAGGTGAACGGTCAGCGTGTCCGGACTCTCCGTCCCGAGGGGAACGGTCAGCGTGTCCGGACTCTCCGTCCCGAGGTGAACGGTCAGCGTGTCCGGACTCTCCGTCCCGAGGTGAACGGTCAGCGTGTCCGGACTCTCCGTCCCGAGGGGAACGGTCAGCGTGTCCGGACTCTCCGTCCCGAGGTGAACGGTCAGCGTGTCCGGACTCTCCGTCCCGAGGTGAACGGTCAGCGTGTCCGGACTCTCCGTCCCGAGGTGAACGGTCAGCGTGTCCGGACTCTCCGTCCCGAGGGGAACGGTCAGCGTGTCCGGACTCTCCGTCCCGAGGGAACGGTCAGCGTGTCCGGACTCTCCGTCCCGAGGGGAACGGTCAGCGTGTCCGGACTCTCCGTCCCGAGGTGAACGGTCAGCGTGTCCGGACTCTCCGTCCCGAGGTGAACGGTCAGCGTGTCCGGACTCTCCGTCCCGAGGTGAACGGTCAGCGTGTCCGGACTCTCCGTCCCGAGGGGAACGGTCAGCGTGTCCGGACTCTCCGTCCCGAGGTGAACGGTCAGCGTGTCCGGACTCTCCGTCCCGAGGTGAACGGTCAGCGTGTCCGGACTCTCCGTCCCGAGGTGAACGGTCAGCGTGTCCGGACTCTCCGTCCCGAGGTGAACGGTCAGCGTGTCCGGACTCTCCGTCCCGAGGTGAACGGTCAGCGTGTCCGGACTCTCCGTCCCGAGGGGAACGGTCAGCGTGTCCGGACTCTCCGTCCCGAGGTGAACGGTCAGCGTGTCCGGACTCTCCGTCCCGAGGTGAACGGTCAGCGTGTCCGGACTCTCCGTCCCGAGGGGAACGGTCAGCGTGTCCGGACTCTCCGTCCCGAGGTGAACGGTCAGCGTGTCCGGACTCTCCGTCCCGAGGTGAACGGTCAGCGTGTCCGGACTCTCCGTCCCGAGGTGAACGGTCAGCGTGTCCGGACTCTCCGTCCCGAGGTGAACGGTCAGCGTGTCCGGACTCTCCGTCCCGAGGGGAACGGTCAGCGTGTCCGGACTCTCCGTCCCGAGGTGAACGGTCAGCGTGTCCGGACTCTCCGTCCCGAGGTGAACGGTCAGCGTGTCCGGACTCTCCGTCCCGAGGTGAACGGTCAGCGTGTCCGGACTCTCCGTCCCGAGGGGAACGGTCAGCGTGTCCGGACTCTCCGTCCCGAGGGGAACGGTCAGCGTGTCCGGACTCTCCGTCCGAGGTGCACGGTCAGGCTGTGTCCGGACTCTCCGTCACGAGGTGACCACGGTACAGCTGTGTCCGGACTCTCCGTACCGGAGGTGAACTGGTCAGCTGTCGTCCGGACTCTCCGTCCCGAGGTGAACCTGGTCCGCCGTCTTTCCGGACTCTCCCGTCCCGAGGTGAAGGTCAGCTGTGTCCTGGAAGCTCTCCGTCCCGAGTCTGGCTGAAACGGTCAGAGTGTCCGGACTCCTCCGTCACGAGGTGAATGGTCCTAGCGAGTGTCCGACTCTCCGTCCCGAGGTGAACGGTCAGCGTGTCCGGACCTCTCCGTCACCGCACGCGTGATGAACGTGTACAGCGTGATCCGGACTCTCGTCCGAGGTGAACGCGTCAGCGAGGTCCGGAGTCTCCGTCCCGAGGTGAACGGTCAGCTGAGTCCGACTCTCCGTCCCGAGTGTGAAGGGTCAGCTGGTGTCCGACTCTCCGTTCCCGAAGGGTGACCAAACGGTCAGCAGTGTCCGGACTCTCCGTCCCGAGGAGAACGGTCAGCGTGTCGGACTCTCCGTCCCGAGGTGAACGGTCAGCGTGTCCGGACTCTCCGTCCCGAGGGGAACGGTCAGCGTGTCCGGACTCTCCGTCCCGAGGGGAACGGTCAGCGTGTCCGGACTCTCCGTCCCGAGGGGAACGGTCAGCGTGTCCGGACTCTCCGTCCCGAGGGGAACGGTCAGCGTGTCCGGACTCTCCGTCCCGAGGGGAACGGTCAGCGTGTCCGGACTCTCCGTCCCGAGGTGAACGGTCAGCGTGTCCGGACTCTCCGTCCCGAGGTGAACGGTCAGCGTGTCCGGACTCTCCGTCCCGAGGTGAACGGTCAGCGTGTCCGGACTCTCCGTCCCGAGGTGAACGGTCAGCGTGTCCGGACTCTCCGTCCCGAGGTGAACGGTCAGCGTGTCCGGACTCTCCGTCCCGAGGTGAACGGTCAGCGTGTCCGGACTCTCCGTCCCGAGGGGAACGGTCAGCGTGTCCGGACTCTCCGTCCCGAGGTGAACGGTCAGCGTGTCCGGACTCTCCGTCCCGAGGGTGAATGGTCAGCGTGTCCGGACTCTCCGTCCGAGGGGAACGGTCAGCGTGTCCGGGACTCTCCGTCCCGAGGTGAACGGTCAGTGTGTCCGGACTCTCCGTCCCGAGGTGAATGGTCAGTGTGTCCGGACTCTCCGTCCGAGGTGACACGGTCAGCGTGTCCGGGACTCTCCGTCCCGAGGGGAACGGTCAGCGTGTCCGGACTCTCCGTCCCCGAGGGGACAGGTCAGCGAGTCCGGACTCTCCGTCCGAGGGGAACGGTCAAGCGTGTCCGGACTCTCGCGTCCGAGGTGAACGGTCAGCGTGTCCGGACTCTCCGTCCCGAGTGAAGGTCAGCGTGTCCGGACTCTCCGTCCCGAGGTGAACGGTCAGCGTGTCCGGACTTCTCCGTCCCGAGGTGACGGTCAGCGTGTCCGGACTCTCCGTCCCGAGGTGAACGGTCAGCGTGTCCGGACTCTCCGTCCCGAGGTGAATGGTCAGCGTGTCCGGACTCTCCGTCCCGAGGGGAACGGTCAGCGTGTCCGGACTCTCCGTCCCGAGGTGAACGGTCAGCGTGTCCGGACTCTCCGTCCCGAGGGGAACGGTCAGCGTGTCCGGACTCTCCGTCCCGAGGTGAACGGTCAGCGTGTCCGGACTCTCCGTCCCGAGGTGAACGGTCAGCGTGTCCGGACTCTCCGTCCCGAGGGGAACGGTCAGCGTGTCCGGACTCTCCGTCCCGAGGTGAACGGTCAGCGTGTCCGGACTCTCCGTCCCGAGGTGAACGGTCAGCGTGTCCGGACTCTCCGTCCCGAGGTGAACGGTCAGCGTGTCCGGACTCTCCGTCCCGAGGGGAACGGTCAGCGTGTCCGGACTCTCCGTCCCGAGGGGAACGGTCAGCGTGTCCGGACTCTCCGTCCCGAGGTGAACGGTCAGCGTGTCCGGACTCTCCGTCCCGAGGGGAACGGTCAGCGTGTCCGGACTCTCCGTCCCGAGGTGAACGGTCAGCGTGTCCGGACTCTCCGTCCCGAGGTGAACGGTCAGCGTGTCCGGACTCTCCGTCCCGAGGTGAACGGTCAGCGTGTCCGGACTCTCCGTCCCGAGGGGAACGGTCAGCGTGTCCGGACTCTCCGTCCCGAGGGGAACGGTCAGCGTGTCCGGACTCTCCGTCCCGAGGTGAACGGTCAGCGTGTCCGGACTCTCCGTCCCGAGGTGAACGGTCAGCGTGTCCGGACTCTCCGTCCCGAGGGGAACGGTCAGCGTGTCCGGACTCTCCGTCCCGAGGTGAACGGTCAGCGTGTCCGGACTCTCCGTCCCGAGGGGAACGGTCAGCGTGTCCGGACTCTCCGTCCCGAGGTGAACGGTCAGCGTGTCCGGACTCTCCGTCCCGAGGGGAACGGTCAGCGTGTCCGGACTCTCCGTCCCGAGGTGAACGGTCAGTGTGTCCGGACTCTCCGTCCCGAGGTGAACGGTCAGCGTGTCCGGACTCTCCGTCCCGAGGGGAACGGTCAGCGTGTCCGGACTCTCCGTCCCGAGTGGAACGGTCAGCGTGTCCGGACTCTCCGTCCCGAGGGGAATGGTCAGCGTGTCCGGACTCTCCGTCCCGAGGGGAACGGTCAGCGTGTCCGGACTCTCCGTCCCGAGGGGAACGGTCAGCGTGTCCGGACTCTCCGTCCCGAGGTGAACGGTCAGCGTGTCCGGACTCTCCGTCCCGAGGTGAACGGTCAGCGTGTCCGGACTCTCCGTCCCGAGGTGAACGGTCAGCGTGTCCGGACTCTCCGTCCCGAGGTGAACGGTCAGCGTGTCCGGACTCTCCGTCCCGAGGTGAACGGTCAGCGTGTCCGGACTCTCCGTCCCGAGGTGAACGGTCAGCGTGTCCGGACTCTCCGTCCCGAGGGGAACGGTCAGCGTGTCCGGACTCTCCGTCCCGAGGTGAACGGTCAGCGTGTCCGGACTCTCCGTCCCGAGGTGAACGGTCAGCGTGTCCGGACTCTCCGTCCCGAGGTGAACGGTCAGCGTGTCCGGACTCTCCGTCCCGAGGTGAACGGTCAGCGTGTCCGGACTCTCCGTCCCGAGGTGAACGGTCAGCGTGTCCGGACTCTCCGTCCCGAGGTGAACGGTCAGCGTGTCCGGACTCTCCGTCCCGAGGTGAACGGTCAGCGTGTCCGGACTCTCCGTCCCGAGGTGAACGGTCAGCGTGTCCGGACTCTCCGTCCCGAGGTGAACGGTCAGCGTGTCCGGACTCTCCGTCCCGAGGTGAACGGTCAGCGTGTCCGGACTCTCCGTCCCGAGGTGAACGGTCAGCGTGTCCGGACTCTCCGTCCCGAGGGGAACGGTCAGCGTGTCCGGACTCTCCGTCCCGAGGTGAACGGTCAGCGTGTCCGGACTCTCCGTCCCGAGGTGAACGGTCAGCGTGTCCGGACTCTCCGTCCCGAGGTGAACGGTCAGCGTGTCCGGACTCTCCGTCCCGAGGTGAACGGTCAGCGTGTCCGGACTCTCCGTCCCGAGTCCCGAGGTGAACGGTCAGCGTGTCCGGACTCTCCGTCCCCGAGGGGAATGTCAGCTGTGTCCGGACTCTCCGTCCCGAGGGGGAACAGGTCAGCGTGTCCGGACTCTCCGTCCCGAGGTGAAATGGTCAGCGTGTCCGGACTCTCCGTCCCGAGGGGAACGGTCAGAGTGTCCGGAATCTCCGTCCCCGAGGTGACGTGTCAGCGTGTCCGACTCTCCGTCCGAGGGGAACGGTCCAGCGTGTCCGGAATCTCCGTCCCGAGGTGAACGGTCAGCGTGTCCGGACTCTCCGTCCCGAGGTGAAAGGTCAGCGTGTCCGGACCTCTCCGTCCCGAGGGGAACGGTCAGCGTGTCCGGGACTCTCCGTCCCGAGGGAACGGTCAGAGTGTCCGGACTCTCCGTCCCGAGGGGAACGGTCAGCGTGTCCGGACTCTCCGTCCCGAGGGGAAGGTTCAGCGTGTCCGGACTCTCCGTCCCGAGGGGGAACGGTCAGCGTGTCCGGACTCTCCGTCCCGAGGTGAACGGTCAGCGTGTCCGGACTCTCCGTCCCGAGGGGAACGGTCAGCGTGTCCGGACTCTCCGTCCCGAGGTGAACGGTCAGCGTGTCCGGACTCTCCGTCCCGAGGTGAACGGTCAGTGTGTCCGGACTCTCCGTCCCGAGGGGAACGGTCAGCGTGTCCGGACTCTCCGTCCCGAGGGTAACGGTCAGCGTGTCCGGACTCTCCGTCCCGAGGGGAACGGTCAGCGTGTCCGGACTCTCCGTCCCGAGGTGAACGGTCAGCGTGTCCGGACTCTCCGTCCCGAGGTGAACGGTCAGCGTGTCCGGACTCTCCGTCCCGAGGTGAACGGTCAGCGTGTCCGGACTCTCCGTCCCGAGGTGAACGGTCAGCGTGTCCGGACTCTCCGTCCCGAGGTGAACGGTCAGCGTGTCCGGACTCTCCGTCCCGAGGTGAACGGTCAGCGTGTCCGGACTCTCCGTCCCGAGGGGAACGGTCAGCGTGTCCGGACTCTCCGTCCCGAGGGGAACGGTCAGCGTGTCCGGACTCTCCGTCCCGAGGTGAACGGTCAGCGTGTCCGGACTCTCCGTCCCGAGGGGAACGGTCAGCGTGTCCGGACTCTCCGTCCCGAGGGAACGGTCAGCGTGTCCGGACTCTCCGTCCCGAGGGGAACGGTCAGCGTGTCCGGACTCTCCGTCCCGAGGGTGAACGGTCAGCGTGTCCGGACTCTCCGTCCCGAGGTGAACGGTCAGCGTGTCCGGACTCTCCGTCCCGAGGTGAACGGTCAGCGTGTCCGGACTCTCCGTCCCGAGGGGAACGGTCAGCGTGTCCGGACTCTCCGTCCCGAGGTGAACGGTCAGCGTGTCCGGACTCTCCGTCCCGAGGGGAACGGTCAGCGTGTCCGGACTCTCCGTCCCGAGGTGAACGGTCAGCGTGTCCGGACTCTCCGTCCCGAGGGGAACGGTCAGCGTGTCCGGACTCTCCGTCCCGAGGTGAACGGTCAGCGTGTCCGGCTCTCCGTCCCCGAGGGGAAACGGTCAGCGTGTCCGGTCTCCTCCGTCCCGTGGGGAACGGTCAGCGTGTCCGACTCTCCGTCCCGAGGTGAACGGTCAGCGTGTCCGGACTCTCCGTCCCGAGGGGAAGCGGTCAGCGTGTCCGGACTCTCCGTCCCCGAGGGATCGGGAGGCGTGTCCGGGACTCTCCGTCCCGAGGTGAATCGGTCCAGCGTGTCCGGACTCTCCGTCCCGAGGTGATCGGTCTGCGTGTCCGGACTCTCCGTCCCGAGTGGAACGGTCAGCGTGTCCGGACTCTCCGTCCCCGAGGGGAACGGTCAGCGTGTCCGGACTCTCCGTCCCGAGGTGAACGGTCAGCGTGTCCGGACTCTCCGTCCCGAGGGGAATGGTCAGCTTTGTCCGGACTCTCCGTCCCGAGGTGAACGGTCCAGCTGGTCCGGACTCTCCGTCCCGAGTGAACTGGTCAGCGTGTCCGGACTCTCCGTCCCGATGGGGAACGGTCAGCGTGTCCGGACTCTCCGTCCCGAGGGGAACGGTCAGCGTGTCCGGACTCTCCGTCCCGAGGGGAACGGTCAGCGTGTCCGGACTCTCCGTCCCGAGGTGAATGGTCAGCGTGTCCGGACTCTCCGTCCCGAGGTGAACGGTCAGCGTGTCCGGACTCTCCGTCCCGAGGTGAATGGTCAGCGTGTCCGGACTCTCCGTCCCGACCCGAGGTGAACGGTCAGCGTGTCCGGACTCTCCGTCCCGAGGGGAACGGTCAGCGTGTCCGGACTCTCCGTCCCGAGGTGAACGGTCAGCGTGTCCGGACTCTCCGTCCCGAGGTGAACGGTCAGCGTGTCCGGACGTCTCCGTCCCGAGGTGAACGGTCAGTGTGTCCGGACTCTCCGTCCCGAGGGGAACGGTCAGCGTGTCCGGACTCTCCGTCCCGAGGTGAACGGTCAGCGTGTCCGGACTCTCCGTCCCGAGGGGAACGGTCAGCGTGTCCGGACTCTCCGTCCCGAGGTGAACGGTCAGCGTGTCCGGAACTCTCGTCCCGAGGTGAATGGTCAGCGTGTCCCGGACTCTCCGTCCCGAGGTGAATGGTCAGCGTGTCCGGACTCTCCGTCACGAGGTGAATGGTCAGCGTGTCCGGACTCTCCGTACCGAGGTGAACGGTCAGGTGTCCGGACTCTCCGTCCCGAGGGGAACGGTCAGCGTGTCCGGACTCTCCGTCCCGAGGGGAACGCGTCAGCGTGTCCGGGACTCTCCGTCCCGAGGTGAACGGTCAGTCGTGTCCGGACTCTCCGTCCCGAGGGGAAAGGTCAGCGTGTCCGGACTCTCCGTCCCGAGGTCGACACGGTCAGCGTGTCCGGACTCTCCGTCCCGAGGGGAACGGTCAGCGTGTCCGGACTCTCCGTCCCGAGGTGAACGGTCAGCGTGTCCGGACTCTCCGTCCCGAGGTGAACGGTCAGCGTTGTCCGGACTCTCCGTCCCGAGGGGAACGGTCAGCCGTGTCCGGACTCTCCGTCCCGAGGTGAACGGTCAGCGTGTCTCCGGACTCTCCGTCCCGAGGTGAACGGTCAGCGTGTCCGGACTCTCCGTCCCGAGGTGGAACGGTCAGCGTGTCCGGACTCTCCGTCCCGAGGTGAACGGTCAGCGTGTCCGGACTCTCCGTCCCCGAGGGGAACGGTCAGCGTGTCCGGACTCTCCGTCCCGAGGTGAACGGTCAGCGTGTCCGGACTCTCCGTCCCGAGGGGAACGGTCAGCGTGTCCGGACTCTCCGTCCCGAGGTGAACGGTCAGCGTGTCCGGACTCTCCGTCCGAGGTGAATGGTCAGCGTGTCCGGACTCTCCGTCCCGAGGGGAATGGTCAGCGTGTCCGGACTCTCCGTCCCGAGGTGAACGGTCAGCGTGTCCGGACTCTCCGTCCCGAGGGGAACGGTCAGCGTGTCCGGACTCTCCGTCCCGAGGTGAACGGTCAGCGTGTCCGGACTCTCCGTCCCGAGGGGAACGGTCAGCGTGTCCGGACTCTCCGTCCCGAGGTGAACGGTCAGTGTGTCCGGACTCTCCGTCCGAGGGGAACGGTCAGCGTGTCCGGACTCTCCGTCCCGAGGGAACGGTCAGCGTGTCCGGACTCTCCGTCCGAGGTGAACGGTCAGCGTGTCCGGACTCTCCGTCCCGAGGTGAACGGTCAGCGTGTCCGGACTCTCCGTCCCGAGGGGAACGGTCAGCGTGTCCGGACTCTCCGTCCCGAGGTGAATCGGTCAGTGTGTCCGGACTCTCCGTCCCGAGGGGAACGGTCAGTGTGTCCGGACTCTCCGTCCCGAGGTGAACGGTCAGCGTGTCCGGACTCTCCGTCCCGAGGGGGAACGGTCAGCGTGTCCGGACTCTCCGTCCCGAGGTTGAACGGTCAGCGTGTCCGGACTCTCCGTCCCGAGGGGAACGGTCAGCGTGTCCGGACTCTCCGTCCCGAGGGGAACGGTCAGCGTGTCCGGACTCTCCCGTCCGAGGGAACGGTCAGCGTGTCCGGACTCTCCGTCCCGAGGTGAACGGTCAGCGTGTCCGGACCTCTCCGTCCCGAGGGGAACGGTCAGCGTGTCCGGACTCTCCGTCCCGAGGGGAACGGTCAGCGTGTCCGGACTCTCCGTCCCGAGGTGAATGGTCAGCGTGTCCGGACTCTCCGTCCCCGAGGTGAATGGTCAGCGTGTTCCGGACTCATCCGTCCCGAGGTGAACGGTCAGCGTGTCCGGACTCTCCGTCCCGAGGTGAACGGTCAGCGTGTCCGGACTCTCCGTCCCGAGGGGAACGGTCAGCGTGTCCGGACTCTCCGTCCCGAGGTGAACGGTCAGCGTGTCCGGACTCTCCGTCCCGAGGGGAACGGTCAGCGTGTCCGGACTCTCCGTCCCGAGGTGAACGGTCAGCGTGTCCGGACTCTCCGTCCCGAGGTGAACGGTCAGCGTGTCCGGACTCTCCGTCCCGAGGTGAACGGTCAGCGTGTCCGGACTCTCCGTCCCGAGGGGAACGGTCAGCGTGTCCGGACTCTCCGTCCCGAGGTGAACGGTCAGCGTGTCCGGACTCTCCGTCCCGAGGGGAACGGTCAGCGTGTCCGGACTCTCCGTCCCGAGGTGAACGGTCAGCGTGTCCGGACTCTCCGTCCCGAGGGGAATGGTCAGCGTGTCCGGACTCTCCCGTCCCGAGGTGAACGGTCAGCGTGTCCGGACTCTCCGTCCCGAGGGTAACGGTCAGCGTGTCCGGACTCTCCGTCCCGAGGTGAACGGTCAGCGTGTCCGGACTCTCCGTCCCGAGGTGAACGTCAGCGTGTCCGGACTCTCCGTCCCGAGGTGAACGGTCAGCGTGTCCGGACTCTCCGTCCCGAGGTGAACGGTCAGCGTGTCCGGACTCTCCGTCCCGAGGGTGAACGGTCACGTGTCCGGACTCTCCGTCCCGAGGGGTAAGCGGGTCAGTGGGTAGCCGGACTCTCCGTCCGATGTGTACGGTCAGCGTGGTCCAGGAGCTCAGTCCGTTCCAGAGGTGAACGGTCAGCGTGTCCGGACTCTCCGTCCAGAGGTGAAGCGGTCAGTGTGTGTCCTGGACTCTCCGTCCTGCCGAGGTGAACGGCCAGCGTGTCCGGACTCTCCGGGTCGCCGAGGGTGAACGTGGTCAGCGTGTCCGGACCGTCTGTCTCGCGTCGCCGAGGGGAACGGTCAGCGGTGTCCAGGGACTCTCCGTCCCGTAGGTGAACGGTCCAGGGCGTGGGTCCGGGACTCTCAGTCCCGAGGGGTAACGGGTCAGTGTGTCCGGACTTCTCGCGGTCCTGAGGTGAACGGTCAGTGTGTCCGGGGGGACTCTCCGCCCGAGGTGAACGGTCAGCGTGTCCGGACTCTCCGTCCCGAGGGTGAACGGTCAGCGTGTCCGTCTCTCCGTCCCCGAGGGGAACGGTCAGGCGGTCCGGACTCTCCGTCCCGAGGTGAACGGTCAGCGTGTCCGGACTCTCCGTCCCGAGGGGAACGGTCAGCGTGTCCGGACTCTCCGTCCCGAGGTGAACGGTCAGCGTGTCCGGACTCTCCGTCCCGAGGTGAACGGTCAGCGTGTCCGGACTCTCCGTCCCGAGGTGAACGGTCAGCGTGTCCGGACTCTCCGTCCCGAGGTGAACGGTCAGCGTGTCCGGACTCTCCGTCCCGAGGTGAACGGTCAGCGTGTCCGGACTCTCCGTCCCGAGGGGAACGGTCAGCGTGTCCGGACTCTCCGTCCCGAGGTGAACGGTCAGCGTGTCCGGACTCTCCGTCCCGAGGTGAATGGTCAGCGTGTCCGGACTCTCCGTCCCGAGGGGAACGGTCAGCGTGTCCGGACTCTCCGTCCCGAGGGGAACGGTCAGTGTGTCCGGACTCTCCGTCCCGAGGTGAACGGTCAGCGTGTCCGGACTCTCCGTCCCGAGGTGAACGGTCAGCGTGTCCGGACTCTCCGTCCCGAGGGGAACGGTCAGTGTGTCCGGACTCTCCGTCCCGAGGTGAACGGTCAGCGTGTCCGGACTCTCCGTCCCGAGGTGAACGGTCAGCGTGTCCGGACTCTCCGTCCCGAGGTGAACGGTCAGCGTGTCCGGACTCTCCGTCCCGAGGGGAACGGTCAGCGTGTCCGGACTCTCCGTCCCGAGGGGAACGGTCAGCGTGTCCGGACTCTCCGTCCCGAGGGGAACGGTCAGCGTGTCCGGACTCTCCGTCCCGAGGGGAACGGTCAGCGTGTCCGGACTCTCCGTCCCGAGGTGAACGGTCAGCGTGTCCGGACTCTCCGTCCCGAGGTGAACGGTCAGCGTGTCCGGACTCTCCGTCCCGAGTGAACGGTCAGCGTGTCCGGACTCTCCGTCCCGAGGTGAATGGTCAGCGTGTCCGGACTCTCCGTCCCGAGGGGAACGGTCAGCGTGTCCGGACTCTCCGTCCCGAGGTGAACGGTCAGCGTGTCCGGACTCTCCGTCCCGAGGGGAACGGTCAGCGTGTCCGGACTCTCCGTCCCGAGGTGAATGGTCAGCGTGTCCGGACTCTCCGTCCCGAGGTGAATGGTCAGCGTGTCCGGACTCTCCGTCCCGAGGGGAACGGTCAGCGTGTCCGGACTCTCCGTCCTGAGGGGAACGGTCAGTGTGTCCGGACTCTCCGTCCCGAGGTGAACGGTCAGCGTGTCCGGACTCTCCGTCCCGAGGTGAACGGTCAGCGTGTCCGGACTCTCCGTCCCGAGGTGAACGGTCAGCGTGTCCGGACTCTCCGTCCCGAGGGGAACGGTCAGCGTGTCCGGACTCTCCGTCCCGAGGTGAACGGTCAGCGTGTCCGGACTCTCCGTCCCGAGGTGAACGGTCAGCGTGTCCGGACTCTCCGTCCCGAGGTGAACGGTCAGCGTGTCCGGACTCTCCGTCCCGAGGTGAATGGTCAGCGTGTCCGGACTCTCCGTCCCGAGGTGAACGGTCAGCGTGTCCGGACTCTCCGTCCCGAGGTGAACGGTCAGCGTGTCCGGACTCTCCGTCCCGAGGTGAATGGTCAGTGTGTCCGGACTCTCCGTCCCGAGGTGAACGGTCAGCGTGTCCGGACTCTCCGTCCCGAGGTGAACGGTCAGTGTGTCCGGACTCTCCGTCCCGAGGTGAACGGTCAGTGTGTCCGGACTCTCCGTCCCGAGGGGAACGGTCAGCGTGTCCGGACTCTCCGTCCCGAGGTGAACGGTCAGCGTGTCCGGACTCTCCGTCCCGAGGTGAACGGTCAGCGTGTCCGGACTCTCCGTCCCGAGGGTAACGGTCAGCGTGTCCGGACTCTCGGTCCCGAGGGGAACGGTCAGCGTGTCCGGACTCTCCGTCCCGAGGTGAACGGTCAGCGTGTCCGGACTCTCCGTCCCGAGGTGAACGGTCAGCGTGTCCGGACTCTCCGTCCCGAGGTGAATGGTCAGTGTGTCCGGACTCTCCGTCCCGAGGTGAACGGTCAGCGTGTCCGGACTCTCCGTCCCGAGGTGAACGGTCAGCGTGTCCGGACTCTCCGTCCCGAGGGAACGGTCAGCGTGTCCGGACTCTCCGTCCCGAGGGGAACGGTCAGCGTGTCCGGACTCTCCGTCCCGAGGTGAACGGTCAGCGTGTCCGGACTCTCCGTCCCGAGGTGAACGGTCAGCGTGTCCGGACTCTCCGTCCCGAGGTGAACGGTCAGCGTGTCCGGACTCTCCGTCCCGAGGGGAACGGTCAGCGTGTCCGGACTCTCCGTCCCGAGGGGAACGGTCAGCGTGTCCGGACTCTCCGTCCCGAGGTGAACGGTCAGCGTGTCCGGACTCTCCGTCCCGAGGGGAACGGTCAGCGTGTCCGGACTCTCCGTCCCGAGGTGAACGGTCAGCGTGTCCGGACTCTCCGTCCCGAGGTGAACGGTCAGTGTGTCCGGACTCTCCGTCCCGAGGGGAACGGTCAGCGTGTCCGGACTCTCCGTCCCGAGGGGAACGGTCAGTGTGTCCGGACTCTCCGTCCCGAGGTGAACGGTCAGCGTGTCCGGACTCTCCGTCCCGAGGTGAACGGTCAGCGTGTCCGGACTCTCCGTCCGAGGTGAACGGTCAGCGTGTCCGGACTCTCCGTCCCGAGGGGAACGGTCAGCGTGTCCGGACTCTCCGTCCCGAGGGTAACGGTCAGCGTGTCCGGACTCTCCGTCCCGAGGGGAACGGTCAGCGTGTCCGGACTCTCCGTCCCGAGGTGAACGGTCAGCGTGTCCGGACTCTCCGTCCCGAGGTGAATGGTCAGTGTGTCCGGACTCTCCGTCCCGAGGTGAACGGTCAGCGTGTCCGGACTCTCCGTCCCGAGGTGAACGGTCAGCGTGTCCGGACTCTCCGTCCCGAGGGGAACGGTCAGTGTTTCCGGACTCTCCGTCCCGAGGTGAACGGTCAGCGTGTCCGGACTCTCCGTCCCGAGGTGAACGGTCAGCGTGTCCGGACTCTCCGTCCCGAGGGGAACGGTCAGTGTGTCCGGACTCTCAGTCCCGAGGGGAACGGTCAGCGTGTCCGGACTCTCCGTCCCGAGGTGAACGGTCAGCGTGTCCGGACTCTCCGTCCCGAGGTGAACGGTCAGCGTGTCCGGACTCTCCGTCCCGAGGTGAACGGTCAGCGTGTCCGGACTCTCCGTCCCGAGGGGAACGGTCAGTGTGTCCGGACTCTCCGTCCCGAGGGGAACGGTCAGCGTGTCCGGACTCTCCGTCCCGAGGTGAACGGTCAGCGTGTCCGGACTCTCCGTCCCGAGGTGAACGGTCAGCGTGTCCGGACTCTCCGTCCCGAGGGGAACGGTCAGCGTGTCCGGACTCTCCTTCCCGAGGTGAATGGTCAGCGTGTCCGGACTCTCCGTCCCGAGGTGAACGGTCAGCGTGTCCGGACTCTCCGTCCCGAGGTGAACGGTCAGCGTGTCCGGACTCTCCGTCCCGAGGTGAACGGTCAGCGTGTCCGGACTCTCCGTCCCGAGGTGAACGGTCAGCGTGTCCGGACTCTCCGTCCCGAGGGGAATGGTCAGTGTGTCCGGACTCTCCGTCCCGAGGTGAACGGTCAGCGTGTCCGGACTCTCCGTCCCGAGGGGAACGGTCAGCGTGTCCGGACTCTCCGTCCCGAGGGGAACGGTCAGCGTGTCCGGACTCTCCGTCCCGAGGGGAACGGTCAGTGTGTCCGGACTCTCCGTCCCGAGGTGAACGGTCAGCGTGTCCGGACTCTCCGTCCCGAGGTGAATGGTCAGCGTGTCCGGACTCTCCGTCCCGAGGGGAACGGTCAGCGTGTCCGGACTCTCCGTCCCGAGGGGAATGGTCAGCGTGTCCGGACTCTCCGTCCCGAGGTGAACGGTCAGTGTGTCCGGACTCTCCGTCCCGAGGTGAACGGTCAGCGTGTCCGGACTCTCCGTCCCGAGGGGAACGGTCAGCGTGTCCGGACTCTCCGTCCCGAGGTGAACGGTCAGTGTGTCCGGACTCTCCGTCCCGAGGGGAACGGTCAGTGTGTCCGGACTCTCCGTCCCGAGGGGAATGGTCAGCGTGTCCGGACTCTCCGTCCCGAGGGGAACGGTCAGCGTGTCCGGACTCTCCGTCCCGAGGTGAATGGTCAGCGTGTCCGGACTCTCCGTCCCGAGGTGAACGGTCAGCGTGTCCGGACTCTCCGTCCCGAGGTGAACGGTCAGCGTGTCCGGACTCTCCGTCCCGAGGGGAACGGTCAGCGTGTCCGGACTCTCCGTCCCGAGGTGAACGGTCAGTGTGTCCGGACTCTCCGTCCCGAGGGGAACGGTCAGTGTGTCCGGACTCTCCGTCCCGAGGTGAATGGTCAGCGTGTCCGGACTCTCCGTCCCGAGGGGAACGGTCAGCGTGTCCGGACTCTCGGTCCCGAGGGGAATGGTCAGCGCGTCCGGACTCTCCGTCCCGAGGGGAACGGTCAGTGTGTCCGGACTCTCCGTCCCGAGGGGAACGGTCAGCGTGTCCGGACTCTCCGTCCCGAGGTGAATGGTCAGTGTGTCCGGACTCTCCGTCCCGAGGTGAATGGTCAGCGTGTCCGGACTCTCCGTCCCGAGGTGAATGGTCAGCGTGTCCGGACTCTCCGTCCCGAGGTGAACGGTCAGCGTGTCCGGACTCTCCGTCCCGAGGTGAACGGTCAGCGTGTCCGGACTCTCCGTCCCGAGGTGAACGGTCAGCGTGTCCGGACTCTCCGTCCCGAGGTGAATGGTCAGCGTGTCCGGACTCTCCGTCCCGAGGTGAACGGTCAGCGTGTCCGGACTCTCCGTCCCGAGGTGAACGGTCAGCGTGTCCGGACTCTCCGTCCCGAGGTGAACGGTCAGCGTGTCCGGACTCTCGGTCCCGAGGGGAATGGTCAGCGCGTCCGGAGCGGGGTTACACTGAGCCTCGGCTCTGCCGGTGTTGCTAACGCTGTTTGTTTCTCTCGGTCAGGTGATGTGACGATGGAGTTGGCCGTTCTCTTCGCTGATGTCACTGTCGTCTCCACAGAATTTGTTTTCTACGACTGCAGCGCGATGACCAGGCTGCACCCTCTCTCCCCGTACGGTCACTTCACCCTGTCTGCACACACACACACACACACAGACGCACACAGCTCGGCGAGGGCCAGGCTCCATCTGCGGCCTACTGCTGAATCGCCCTTTCACCCTGTTGTGTCCCCTCGGGGGTGGGGGGTTTTGGGGGTGGGGGGTGGGGGATGAGTCTGTGTAGGTGACCGGGTTATGGGAGAGGTGGGGTGGGGCGGGGGGTGGGTGTGGGAGAACGGCCTGACCCTCAGGACCCTGTCCAGTGAGAGTTGCTGAAAAACACGGTGAGGGATAGGAGTCAGCACAGGAGCTGAGAATCTGTGCTCAGAGAATAGATCCTCTCGACTCTGACTGACACACCCCCCTTCACCCTCCTACCCTCACTATCTCTGTCCCCTCCCCTCAATCGCCTCCAACCCTCCCTATCTCTGTAACCGCCTCCAGCCCCCTACAACCCTCCCTATCTCTGTAACCTCCTCCAGCCCCCTACAACCCTCCCTATCTCTGTAACCTCCTCCAGCCCCCTACACCCCTCCCTATCTCTGTAACCTCCTCCAGCCCCCTACAACCCTCCCTATCTCTGTAACCTCCTCCAGCCCCCTACAACCCTCCCTATCTCTGTAACCGCCTCCAGCCCCCTACAACCCTCCCTATCTCTGTAACCTCCTCCAGCCCCCTACAACCCTCCCTATCTCTGTAAACTCCCACAGCCCCTACAACCCTCCCTATCTCTGTAACCTCCTCCAGCCCCTACACCCCTCCCTAGCTCTGTAACCTCCTCCAGCCCCCTACAACCCTCCCTATCTCTGTAACCTCCTCCAGCCCCCTACAACCCTCCCTATCTCTGTAACCTCCTCCAGCCCCCTACAATCCTCCCTATCTCTGTAACCTCCTCCAGCCCCCTACAACCCTCCCTATCTCTGTAACCTCCTCCAGCCCCCTACAATCCTCCCTATCTCTGTAACCGCCTCCAGCCCCCTACAACCCTCCCTATCTCTGTAACCTCCTCCAGCCCCCTACAATCCTCCCTATCTCTATAACCTCCTCCAGCCCCTACACCCCTCCCTATCTCTGTAACCTCCTCCAGCCCCTACACCCCTCCCTATCTCTGTAACCTCCTCCAGCCCCTACACCCCTCCCTACCTCTATAACCTCCTCCAGCCCCTACACCCCTCCCTATCTCTGTAACCTCCTCCATCCCCCTACACCCCTCCCTATCTCTGTAACCTCCTCCAACCCTCCCTATCTCTGTAACCTCCTCCAGCCCCTACACCCCTCCCTACCTCTATAACCTCCTCCAGCCCCTACACCCCTCCCTATCTCTGTAACCTCCTCCAGCCCCCTACACCCCTCCCTATCTCTGTAACCTCCTCCAACCCTCCCTATCTCTGTAACCTCCTCCAGCCCCTACACCCCTCCCTACCTCTATAACCTCCTCCAGCCCCTACACCCCTCCCTATCTCTGTAACCTCCTCCAGCCCCTACACCCCTCCCTACCTCTATAACCTCCTCCAGCCCCTACACCCCTCCCTATCTCTGTAACCTCCTCCAGCCCCCTACACCCCTCCCTATCTCTGTAACCTCCTCCAGCCCCCTACACCCCTCCCTATCTCTGTAACCTCCTCCAGCCCCCTACACCCCTCCCTATCTCTGTAACCTCCTCCAGCCCCCTACACCCCTCCCTATCTCTGTAACCTCCTCCAACCCTCCCTATCTCTGTAACCTCCTCCAGTGTTACACAGCACATCCGAAACAGAAACAGGCCATTCGGCCCCTCTGCTCCGTGCTGGCGTTTCTGCTCCACATCTGCCTTCTCCCACCCCCTCCTTCCCCCATATCCTTCGGTCCCCTTTCCCCCTCATGTGTTTATCCAGCCTCCTACCCTCAAACACATCGAGACCATTCACCTCGACCCCTCCCTGTGGGAGCGAGTTCCACATTCTCCCCGCTCTCTGGGTGAAGACCTTTCTCCTGAATTCCACACCCCCCTCGATTGGATTTATTAGGGACTGTCTTATATCGATAGCACCCCGCCCCCCCCTCCCTAGTTCTGGCCTCCCCGCAACAAGTGGGAACATCTTCCCTACCCCGACCCTATCGAAACCCCCTCCGTCATTGTAAAGAGCTCGATCAGGTCACACACCCCAACCCCCCAACCCCCACCCCAGCCTCCTCTTTTCTAGACGAACGAGCTGCGGCCTGTTCAGCCTTTCCCGCATTACCTTAACTCTCCTGCGTCCACCAAGTCAGATAGGCTGTCGACTGGCGGCTGATAGTTTTATACAATCACAGGACGTTGGGGGGTGGTGGTGGGGGGTGGGGTGTGGGTGGGGTGGGGGGTGGTGGGGGTGTCACTGGGCTGGGCCCAGCATTTATTACCCGTCCCTAATTGCCCTCGCCCAGAGTCGACCACATGGCTGTGGGGCTTGAGTCACGTGTAGGCCAGACTGGGTAAGGAGGGCAGACTTGCCCCCCCCCCCCTCCGATCCAACAGTCGACACTGGCTTCGTGGTTATTGAAGTTAAATTCCACCACCTGCTCTGGTGGGATTTGAACTTGGGTCCCCCAGATCTTTAGGTAGGCTTCCTTTAGCGTACTAGTCCAGTGACAGTAGCACAACACTACCGATCGTCTGTGCTGAGACAGGCGTTTCCACAGTCTTTAGGGAGGATGTCCCTGACTGGGAGGGGAGGGGTGAATAAGTAGGGGGCGCACCTTCTCTCCCGGGTTTAACTCCTTCATGTTCAACCTCCGCAGGTGTCAGGCGTGCGTTACCAGCGCCTGGAACTGTAAATGGTGTGTGCACCAGCATCGCTGCCTGTACAATGCGGCGTGTGGATCAGAGGTCATCGTCTTCAGCCGGAACGTGAGTACAGCTGGATATAACTGCTCGCAAAGCAGAATTTAACTCCCTCAGGGGGTGTGCGTTTTAAGGTGACAGCACCATCGGAGGGTCGGTGCTGAGGGAGCGCCGCGCTGTCGGGGGGTCAGCGCTGAGGGAGCGCCGCGCTGTCGGAGGGTCGGTGCTGAGGGAGCGCCGCGCTGTCGGAGGGTCAGCGCTGAGGGAGTGCAGCACTGTCGGAGGGTCAGCGCTGAGGGAGTGCCACACTGTCGGAGGGTCAGTGCTGAGGGAGTGCAGCACTGTCGGAGGGTCAGTGCTGAGGGAGTGCCGCACTGTCGGAGGGTCAGTACTGAGGGAGCGCCGCACTGTCAGAGGGTCAGTGCTGAGGGAGAGCCGCACTGTCAGAGGGTCAGTGCTGAGGGAGCGCCGCACTGTCGGAGGGTCAGTGCTGAGGGAGAGCCGCACTGTCAGAGGGTCAGTGCTGAGGGAGAGCCGCACTGTCAGAGGGTCAGTGCTGAGGGAGCGCCGCACTGTCTGAGGGTCAGTACTGAGGGAGTGCCGCACTGTCGGAGGGTCAGTGCTGAGGGAGTGCCGCACTGTCGGAGGGTCAGTGCTGAGGGAGTGCCGCACTGTCAGCGGGTCAGTGCTGAGGGAGAGCCGCACCGTCAGAGGGTCAGTACTGAGGGAGAGCCGCACTGTCGGAGGGTCAGTACTGAGGGAGCGCCGCACTGTCGGAGGGTCAGTACTGAGGGAGCGCCGCACTGTCAGAGGGTCAGTGCTGAGGGAGAGCCGCACTGTCAGAGGGTCAGTGCTGAGGGAGCGCCGCACTGTCGGAGGGTCAGTGCTGAGGGAGAGCCGCACTGTCAGAGGGTCAGTGCTGAGGGAGAGCCGCACTGTCAGAGGGTCAGTGCTGAGGGAGCGCCGCACTGTCTGAGGGTCAGTACTGAGGGAGTGCCGCACTGTCGGAGGGTCAGTGCTGAGGGAGTGCCGCACTGTCGGAGGGTCAGTGCTGAGGGAGAGCCGCACTGTCGGAGGGTCAGTACTGAGGGAGTGCCGCACTGTCGGAGGGTCAGTGCTGAGGGAGTGCCGCACTGTCAGCGGGTCAGTGCTGAGGGAGAGCCGCACTGTCAGAGGGTCAGTACTGAGGGAGAGCCGCACTGTCGGAGGGTCAGTGCTGAGGGAGAGCCGCACTGTCAGAGGGTCTGTACTGAGGGAGAGCCGCACTGTCAGAGGGTCAGTGCTGAGGGAGCGCCGCACTGTCAGAGGGTCGGTGCTGAGGGAGCGCCGCACTGTCGGAGGGTCAGTGCTGAGGGAGCGCCGCACTGTCTGAGGGGCTCCCTCGAGACTTTGAGTCTGCAAAATGAATTTACGGAACTCCTTGGTGAGGAGAAGCCAGGAGAGGGAGAGAGGGAGAGAGGGAGAGAGCCCGTGATTTGGAAATCCACTTTGAGTTTTATTGACTGTAAGACTTTCAGAGATTTGGCTGATTGAGAAGGTGAGGCCCTGTGATGATGGACATGTCAGCTGGCCAATGACAGCGGTGTTGGGCGGGGCATGAGGTCATGTGATCAACCCTTCCCGAATATTGCAGACCAACCTGACAGAATTGAATTCCCACGTCCCCTGGACAGGATTGTAGGAGCGCCAGGGGCAAGTGATGGGATGGAGACGGATGAAGGGTGATGGGCCGGACTCCGAGTGAGGGTCCCTGCCTCCAGGAGGGGTTGGTGGGTGTGACTGAATACGATTGCCACTCCCTCCGTACTGACCTGTCACTCTCTCCCTGCCCTCAGGACCATGAGGCTGCGATGAGCGGGCCTGACCATTGCCCCTACGTAGAGTGGAAAGAGGGGTCAACGCTGATTCCTGTGGGCCAGGAGAGAACTCTGAAGTTGAGTGGGTGGAACCTGGACCTATTGGAAGTGAGTCTCTGTTGGCGGGGGTGGCGCGGAACATTCCAGAAGCAGCACGATGCCAGCCTCCCCCCCCCATTCCTGTGGCCCTTTACACGTCACACCTTACGATTTCTGTGTCCTCCTCCGTAACCATTCTGAACCCTGATGACGTTGTGATCACTATTCGCCAAAGGCTCCCCACTGTCCAAAAACTTCCCACCTCCGCCACCTCATTCTCCAGAACGGGTTCCAGCAATGGTCCCTTTACCATTGGGCTGGAAAATGTGGATCTAGAAAGTTTTCTAGTACACAATTCAGGCCTCCTCCTCTTAACTCTTTACCTAGTAGGTTTCCAAAAGATACATTAATATCACTAATGATTACCTCAGTCCTAAGCTCTGGAATTCCCTCACTAAACCCCTTCGGGTCTCTTTCCCCCTTTATTATGGCCATTAATAGAGAGAAACATCAACATGTTCCTATTTCTACAGAGCGAGGACCTAGAATATCAGTGCGTACTCGATATGGAGAACTATCTGGTGAAATTGAAAGCAGATGTACAGAGAGATACACGGCATCCTGGAATGTACAATATAACCTGTCAGGCTGCAAAGGTACAATCTGAGATGCAGGTAGGAATAAACACAGAAGAACAGGCCCTGTGAGTGAGTTACAGGCTGGAATCCAATCGAGGGATTCGGGGAGGTTTATATATAGAATAACAGATACCTGGGAGTGAGTTACAGACTGGAATCTAATCGAGGGGTTCGGGGGGGTTTATATATAGAATAACAGATACCCGGGAGTGAGTTACAAACTGGAATCCAATGGAGGGTTTCGGTGGGGTTTATATATAGAATAACAGATACCCGGGAGTGAGTTACAGACTGGAATCTAATCGAGGGGTTCGGGGGGGTTTATATATAGAATACAGATACCCGGGAGTGAGTTACAGACTGGAATCTAATCGAGGGGTTCGGTGGGGTTTATATATAGAATAACAGATACCTGGGAGTGAGTTACAGACTGGAATCTAATCGAGGGGTTCGGGGTGGTTTATATATAGAATAACAGATACCCGGGAGTGAGTTACAGACTGGAATCTAATCAAGGGGTTTGGGTGGTTTATATATAGAATAACAGATACCCGGGAGTGAGTTACAGACTGGATTCTCATCGAGGGGTTCGGGGTGGTTTATATATAGAATAACAGATACCCGGGAGTGAGTTACAGACTGGAATCTAATCGAGGGGTTTGTGGGGTTTATATATAGAATAACAGATACCCGGGAGTGAGTTACAACTGGAATCTAATTGAGGGGTTCGGGTGGTCTATATATAGAATAACAGATACCCGGGAGTGAGTTACAGACTGGAATCTAATCGAGGGGTTCGGGTGGTTTATATATAGAATAACAGATACCCGGGAGTGAGTTACAGACTGGAATCTAATCGAGGGGTTCCGGGGGGTGGGGTTTATATATAGAATAACAGATACCCGGGAGTGAGTTACAGACTGGAATCTAATCGAGGGGTTCGGGGCGGTTTATATATAGAATAACAGATACCCGGGAGTGAGTTACAGACTGGAATCTAATCGAGGGTTTCGGGGTGGTTTATATATAGAATAACAGATACCCGGGAGTGAGTTACAGACTGGAATCTAATCGGGGGGCTCAGGGTGGTTTATATATAGAATAACAGATACCTGGGAGTGAGTTACAGACTGGAATCTAATCGAGGGGTTCGGGGTGGTTTATATATAGAATAACAGATACCCGGGAGTGAGTTACAGACTGGAATCTAATCGAGGGGTTCGGTGGGGTTTATATATAGAATAACAGATACCTGGGAGTGAGTTACAGACTGGAATCTAATCGGGGGTTCGGGGTGGTTTATATATAGAATAACAGATACCCGGGAGTGAGTTACTGGGATTGAATCTTGTCTGAATATTTCTGACTCTGTGTCTTCTTCCTGCACAGTTTCATTATTCAGCTGCGAGAATGGTATATGAAGTCAGTGTTTATGTCCAGACAGGAGGCTCATCCCGAATTGACAGTAGAACAGACTTGACAGGTAAGGGGAGGATTCCTTCATTCTGGGACCAGGGTGTGAATTTTCAGACCTGTCAAAGGGTCAGTGCCGAGGGAGCGCCGCATTGTCGGAGGGTCAGTGCTGAGGGAGCACCGCACTGTCGGAGGGTCAGTACTGAGGGAGCGCTGCACTGTCGGAGGGTCAGTGCTGAGGGAGCGCCGCACTGTCGGAGGGTCAGTGCTGAGGGAGCGCTGCACTGTCGGAGGGTCAGTGCTGAGGGAGCGCCGCACTGTCGGAGGGTCAATGCTGAGGGAGCGCCGCACTGTCGGAGGGTCAGTGCCGAGGGAGCGCTGCACTGTCGGAGGGTCAGTGCTGAGGGAGTGCCGTTCTGTCGGAGTGTCAGTGCCGAGGGAGCGCCGCACTGTCAGAGGGTCAGTGCTGAGGGAGCGCCGCATTGTCGGAGGGTCAGTGCTGAGGGAGCGCCGCACTGTCCGAGGGTCAGTGCTGGGGGAGCGCCGCACTGTGGGAGGGTCACTGCTGAGGGAGCGCCGCACTGTCCGAGGGTCAGTGCTGAGGGAGCGCCGTACTGTGGGAGGGTCAGTGCTGAGGGAGCGCCGCACTGTGGGAGGGTCAGTGCTGAGGGAGTGCCGCACTGTCGGAGGGTCAGTGCTGAGGGAGTGCCGCACTGTCGGAGGGTCAGTACTGAGGGTGCGCTGCACTGTCGGAGGGTCAGTGCTGAGGGAGTGCCGCACTGTCGGAGGGTCAGTGCTGAGGGAGCGCCGCACTGTCGGAGGGTCAGTTCTGAGGGAGTGCCGCATTGTCGGAGGGTCAGTGCTGAGGGAGCCTCGCACTGTCGGAGGGTCAGTGCTGAGGGAGCGCCGCGCTGTCGGAGGGTCAGTACTGAGGGAGCGCCGCACTGTCGGAGGGTCAGTGCTGAGGGAGCCTCGCACTGTCGGAGGGTCAGTGCTGAGGGAGCGCCGCGCTGTCGGAGGGTCAGTACTGAGGGAGCGCCGCATTGTTGGAGGGTCAGTGCTGAGGGAGCCTCGCACTGTCGGAGGGTCAGTGCTGAGGGAGTGCCGCGCTGTCGGAGGGTGGGTATTGGGAGGGTTGGCACTGTGATACTGGGAGGGATTGCCACGCCCCTTTGCCTCCACCCCCACCCCGGACTGTGACCCTCTGTGCTTCTGTCTCCCGCAGTCACCCTCTACGACTGTGCCATCGGCCAATCGGACTGCAGCCGCTGCCAGGTGACTGATGTCAGGCTGGGCTGTGTGTGGTGCGGAGGGGACGTGCCCGCCTGCGTGTACCAGGAGTCCTGCCCGGCGCAGGTGGTACAGAGCTGCCCCCTCCCCAGGATCGAGCAGGTGAGTGTGGAACAGGTTCGACGCCGAGTGAACTATTCGACTGTGGGGGGCATCACAGCCCTGCCCCGATCTCAGGAAACGGGCGGCAGGGGCGTGGGCACTCCAGCCCAGTGCCAACGGATTGGCCCCCTACCTCGGCTGCGCTCTCCATCCCACCCACCCACCCGCCCCTTCCTCGTACCCATTAAAAACCTCTCGGCCCGGGCTGGAGACATGCAGGGATCCGCCGACCCTCCGAGCGAGGGAGCTCCTCCTCACCCCAGGACGACCCCACCCCCCCCACCCTCACGCCCCCCCCCAACCCCCCCTCCACCCTCCGGTGAACATCGCCCCGTCCTACTCGATCTGCCCCTCGTAGGGTGGCCCCCTTGTCACTGTCGTCCGTAAAAGGGGGAAGAGGGTGTCGTAGTGGTATTGTCACTGGGCTAGTAATGCAGAGGTCCAGGCTGATGCCCTGAGAGGGAGGGCGGCACGGGTTCAAATCCCACCCCGGCCGCCGCTGTTGGAATCTAAATTCATTGAATAAAACCTGGGCTTGGAAGCCAGTTTCAGTCACATGAACCCTGAAACTATCATCGAATGTTGTTAAAAAAAAACCCCATCTGGTTCACTAATGCCCCTTTAGGGAGGGAAATCTGCCATCCTTACCCGGTCTGGCCTACACGTGACTCCAGACCCCGCAGCCACTTAACTGCAACCCCCACCCCCCTCCGAAATGGCCCCCCAGCCACAGACACTCGAGTTCAAGAGGCAATTAGGGACGGGTAACAAAAGGCCAGTCCGGCCAGTGACGCCCACACGGAACTCTCCAGCGACCCTCTCTTGCACTCCCCTCTCGGATATGCCTCTCCCACCCCCTCCCCACCCCCCCTCCCCACCAAATCGATAAAGAAACCAGAACTTGGACACAATACCGCTCCACCGTACGAGTTAGGAGGCAGGAGGAGGCCATTCAGCCCCTCGATCCCTGCTCCCCCATTCAATAAGATCACGGCTGATCGGACTGTAACCTCAACCCCATGTTCCTGACCATCCCCGATAACCTCTCACCCCCCCCCCTTGTTAATCAGGAATCTATCCACCTCTACCTTAGATATATTCCACCTTTTGAGGAAGAGTGGTCCAAAGACTCACGACCCTCAGAGAGAATAAATTTCTCCTCATCTCTGTCTTAAACGGGTGACCCCTTATTTTTAAACAGTGACCCCCAAGTTCTAGATTCTCCCTCAAGAGGAAACATGCTCTCCACATCCAGCCTGTCAAGTCCCCTCAGGATCTTAAAGGTTTCAATCAAGTTGCCTCTCACTCTTCTAAACTCCAGCGATACAAGCCCAGCCTGTCCAGCCTTCCTTCATTAGACAACCCTCCCATTCCAGGTATTAGTCTGGTGAACCTTCCCTGACCTGCTTCCAACCCATTGACATCCTTCCTTACAGAAGGAGACCAGCACTGTACACAGGACTCCAGATGTGGTCTCACCAGTGCCCTGTACAACTGAAACATAACCTCCCTACTTCTGTACACTTGCCATTTTAACACTCCACCCTGCTCTCTTGCCCACATGTCTGTCCTTGGCTTGCTGCATTGTTCCAGTGAAGCCCAACGCAAACTGGAGGAACAACACCTCATCTTCCGACTCGGCACTTTACAGCCTTCTGGACTGAATATTGAGTTCAACAACTTTAGATCATGAACTCTCTCCTCCATCCCCTCCCCCTTTCCGATCCCCCCCCTTTTCTCCAATAATTTATATAGATTTTTCTTTTCCCACCTATTTCCATTATTTTAAATGTATTTCCACCCATTGTTTATCTCTACCTTTTATGTCCTTTTAGTCTTATTTCACCCCACCCCCACTAGGGCTATCTGTACCTTCACACCACCCCCACTAGGGCTATCTGTACCTTCACCCCACCCCCACTAGGGCTATCTGTACCTTCACCCCACCCCCACTAGGGCTATCTGTACCTTCACCCCACACCACCCCCACTAGGGGTATCTGTACCTTCACCCCACCCCACCCCCACTAGGGCTCTCTGTACCTTTCCCCCACCCCCACCAGGGCTATCTGTACCTTCACCCCACCCCCACTAGGGCTATCTGTACCTTCACCCCACCCCCACTAGGGCTATCTGTACCTTTCCCCCACCCCCACTAGGGCTATCTGTATCTTCACCCCACCCCCACTAGGGCTATCTGTACCTTTCCCCCACCCCCACTAGGGCTATCTGTACCTTCACACCACCCCCACTAGGGCTATCTGTAACTTCACCCCACCCCCACTAGGGCTATCTGTACCTTCACCCCACCCCCACTAGGGCTATCTGTACCTTCACCCCACCCCCACTAGGGCTATCTGTACCTTCACCCCACCCCCACTAGGGCTATCTGTACCTTCACCCCACCCCCACTAGGGCTATCTGTACCTTCACCCCACCCCCACTAGGGCTATCTGTACCTTCACCCCACCCCACCCCCACTAGGGCTATCTGTACCTTCACCCCACCCCACCCCAACTAGGGCTATCTGTACCTTCACCCCACCCCCACTAGGGCTATCTGTACCTTCACCCCACCCCCACCCCCACTAGGGCTATCTGTACCTTCACCCCAGACCACCCCCACTAGGGCTATCTGTACCTTCACCCCACCCCACCCCACCCCCACTAGGGCTATCTGTACCTTGCTCGCCCTGCTTTCTACCCTTAATTAGCACATTCCTTTTGATAATATCACCACCTTCAACACCTCTTTGTCCTTTTGGCTGTGACATCTTTTGGTTATCTCCACCTATCACTGGCTGCTTGTCCCAACCAGCCCCCACCCCTTAAACCAGCCTATATTTCACCCCTCTCCTATTTTTCCTTAGTTCTGTTGAAGAGTCACACGGACTCGAAACGTTAACTGTGTCCCTCTCCGCAGAGGCTGCCAGACCCGCTGAGTTTTTCCAGCTACTTTTCATTTTTGTTTTGGATTTCCAGCATCCACAGTCGTTTTGCTTTTATCTCCCGACTTTTGCGTTCAATTCTCCTCACAATAAACACTGACATTCGATTAGCTCTCCCGATTACCCGCCTATTGGCTCTCTGCGTAGCTGTAGGCCGACTTGGGAGGGTTCCCCCTCACTCCGAGTGCCGGTCACTCCCCCTTTGTAAAGAAGACAGGGAAAAGCTGACAGTTCCTCACCTCGTCCTAGATCGCCTGGCTCCCTGCTCTGTCAAAACGCTCCCCTCCTCCCCACCCCGCAGCCCCCCATATCCCTCAATATCTTTAATAACTAGAAATCTACCGACCTCTGTCTTGAACGTAACTCGGTGACCGAACCTCCACGGCCTCCGGGGTGGAGAATCCCAAAGATTCACCAACCCTCCGAGTGAAGAGATTCCTCCCTATCTCGCTCCTAAATGGCCGGCCCCTTATTCTGAGACTGTTCCCCCCCCCACCCCACTCACCCCCTCCAGCCGGGGGAAACATCCTCCCTGCATCTCCCCTGTCGAGCCCAGTGAGAATAAATTTCAGTGAGATCCCCTCTCGTTCTTCGAATCTCTAGAGAGCGCGGGCCCAGTCTCCTCAATCTACCCTCACAGGACAGTCCCTCCATCCCAGGGATTCGTCTGGGGAACCTCCGCTGCACTCCCTCTACGGCAATAATATCCTCCCTTAGGTAAAGGGGGACCCAAACTGTCCACACTACTCCAGGTGCTGTCTCGCCAAGGCTCTCCATACAATTGCAGCGAGACATCTTCACCCCTGTACTCAGACCCCCCCCCATCACAATGATGGCCGGACACATCACTCGCCTTCCTAATCGCTGGCTGCAAGAAGGAAGGAGCAGCCCCCTCCCCGAACCCCCTTTCTCACCAAACCCGCAGCAGTTCCACTCTGTAACTGGCGGTGGCGCTGTAGTAATGTCGCTGGGCTGGTCATCCAGAGGGTAACACTCTCGGGACCCGGGTCCGAATACTGCCACGGAATTTGAATTCAACAAAGATCTGGAACGAGCAATGGGCGGGCTGGTGGTGGTGGTGGTGGTGGGGTGGGTGGGGAACATGTCTGGCCAATGCCGTGACCCCTCCCCTTGACGTGTCGCCAGGACAGTTAACATATTGGCTTCCCTATCCGGCTCTCCAATGGTGCGTGGGGGGTGGGGGGGATGGGGAAGGGTGGGTTGGGGGGGATGGGGCTGTCTGAGGTTCCGCCAATGACGCGTCTGGCCAACCCTGTGACCCCTCATCTAGACATGTCGCCGGGACAGTTAACAGATTGGCTCCCCCATCCGGCTCTCCTATGGTGGGTAGGGGGTGGGGGGATGGGGAAGGGTGGGTTGGGGAGGTGGGGCTGTCCGAGGTTCCACCAATGATGCCTCTGGGCAACTCTGTGACCCCTCCCCTCGACGTGTTGCCGGGACAGTTAACAGATTGGCTCCCTCATCCAGCTCTCTTATGGTGTTGGGTGGTTTGGAGGGGGTGTGTTGGGGGGTGAGGGGGGTTGGTTGGGGGGTGGTGGGGTTGGGTGGGGGGGGTGGGTGGGTGGGGAGGTGGCGGGGGGGATGGGAAAGGGTGGTTTGTGGGGGTGGGGCTGTCTGAGCCTCCATCAATGACGCATCTGGCCAACCCTGTGACCCCTCCCCTCGACGTATCGCCGGGACAGTTAACAGATTGGCTCCCCCACTTGACTCGCCTATGGCGGGGGGGGGAGGGGGTAAGGGGAAATGTGGGTTGGGGGGGTGGGGCTGTCCGAGGTTCCGCCAGTGATGCGTCTGGCCAACCCTGTGACCCCTCCCCTCGACGTGTCGCTGGGACAGTTAACAGATTGGCTCCCCCACTCGACTCTCCTATGGGGGGGGATGGGGGAGGGGGGGATGGGGAAGGGTGGGTTGGGGGGGTGGGGCTGTCCGAGGTTCCGCCAGTGATGCGTCTGGCCAACCCTGTGACCCCTCCCCTCGATGTGTCGCCGGGACAGTTAACAGATTGGCTCCCCCACTCGACTCTCCTATGGGGGGGGATGGGGGAGGGGGGGATGGGGAAGGGTGGGTTGGGGGGGGTGGGGCTGTCCGAGGTTCCGCCAGTGATGCGTCTGGCCAACCCTGTGACCCCTCCCCTCGACGTGTTGCCGGGACAGTTAACAGATTGGCTCCCCCATCTGGCTCTCCTGTGGGTGGGGAGAGGGGGGGATGGGGAAGGGTGGGTTGGGGGGGGTGGGGCTGTCCGAGGTTCCGCCAGTGATGCGTCTGACCAACCCTGTGACCCCTCCCCTTGACGTGTCGCTGGGACAGTTAACAGATTGGCTCCCCCACTCGACTCTC
Organism: Carcharodon carcharias; assembly: GCF_017639515.1. Lineage (NCBI taxonomy): Eukaryota > Metazoa > Chordata > Chondrichthyes > Lamniformes > Lamnidae > Carcharodon > Carcharodon carcharias. The sequence continues at coordinate 62,008 of NW_024470707.1, read as the reverse complement.
CTATGGGGGGGGATGGGGAAGGGTGGGTTGGGGGGGTGGGGCTGTCCGAGGTTCCGCCAGTGACGCGTCTGGCCAACCCTGTGACCCCTCATCTAGACGTGTCGCCGGGACAGTTAACAGATTGGCTCCCCCATCTGGCTCTCCTGTGGGTGGGGAGAGGGGGGGATGGGGAAGGGTGGGTTGGGGGGGGTGGGGCTGTCCGAGGTTCCGCCAGTGATGCGTCTGACCAACCCTGTGACCCCTCCCCTCGACGTGTCGCCGGGACAGTTAACAGATTGGCTCCCCCACTCGACTCTCCTATGGGGGGGGATGGGGAAGGGTGGGTTGGGGGGGTGGGGCTGTCCGAGGTTCCGCCAGTGATGCGTCTGACCAACCCTGTGACCCCTCCCCTCGACGTGTCGCCGGGACAGTTAACAGATTGGCTCCCCCACTCGACTCTCCTATGGGGGGGGATGGGGAAGGGTGGGTTGGGGGGGTGGGGCTGTCCGAGGTTCCGCCAGTGATGCGTCTGACCAACCCTGTGACCCCTCCCCTCGACGTGTCGCCGGGACAGTTAACAGATTGGCTCCCCCACTCGACTCTCCTATGGGGGGGGATGGGGAAGGGTGGGTTGGGGGGGTGGGGCTGTCCGAGGTTCCGCCAGTGACGCGTCTGGCCAACCCTGTGACCCCTCATCTAGACGTGTCGCCGGGACAGTTAACAGATTGGCTCCCCCGTCTGGCTCTCCTGTGGGTGGGGAGAGGGGGGGATGGGGAAGGGTGGGTTGCGGGGTCGGATTATCCACGGCTCCGACAATGACGGGCTCTCCCTCCTCTCCCTCCGCAGGTCTGGCCGCTCACAGCTCCGCCCGAGGGCGGGGTCTCACTCACCATCACCGGGACAGACCTGGGACAGAGAGTCACCGATATCGAGCACGGGGTAGAGGCAGCCGACCTGCCTTGCATCGTCGATCCCACCAAATATCGAGCCTCCGCCAGGTGCTTGTGGGGGGGGGTCTGGAACATCCCGGGAATAGCGGACGGACGCTGGACAAACTGTATTCCTACAGCGGCTCCAAAACCTCCCCCCACCCCACTCCCCAAAGGAGGCTGACAGGGCCAATTATCAAATAAAATCAGGCCCTGGAGCACAGGGGGAGGTATCAGGGACAGGAGAGCCAAGATTCAGTCATAGGGGTCGTGTTTAAGGAGCGTCCTAAAGGAGGAGAGAGAGACACAGAGAGAGAGAGAGAGACAGAGGCAGAGAGAGAGAGAGAGACAGAGAGGCAGAGAGAGAGAGACAGACAGAGATAGAGAGAGCCAGAGAGAGAGAGAGACAGGGACAGAGACAGGGCCAGAGACAGAGAGAGAGAGACAGAGAGAGAGAGAGAGAGAGACAAGAGACAGAGAGAGAGAGACAGAAAGAGAGAGAGACAGAGAGAGAGAGATAGAGAGAGAGAGAGAGAGACAGAGAGAGAGAAAGAGGCAGAGAGACAGACAGAGAGAGACAGACAGAGAGAAAGAGAGAGACAGAAAAAGAGAGAGAGAGACAAGAGACAAACAGAGAGACAGACAGACAGAGAGAGATAGAGAGAGAGAGACAGAGAGAGGCAGAGAGAGAGAGAGACAGGGACAGAGACAGAGAGAGACTGACAGCGAGAGGCAGAGGCAGAGAGAGGCAGAGAGAGAGACAGAGAGAGACAGACAGAGAGAGAGACAGAGAGACAGAGAGATAGGTGACAGAGAGAGACATAGAGAGAGAGACAGACAGAGAGAGACAGAGAGATATAGAGGCAGAGAGAGAGACAGGGACAGAGACAGAGAGAGACAGAGCGAGAGACAGAGGCAGAGAGAGACAGGGACAGAGAGAGAGACATAGAGAGAGAGAGACACACAGAGAAAAAGAGACAAGAGACAGACAGAGAGAGAGAGAAAGAGACAAAGAGAGACAGAAAGAAACAGAAAGTGAGAGACAGAGAGAGAGAGACAGAGACAGAAAGAGACACAGAGAGAGAGAGAGAGAAACAGAAAGTGAGAGACAGAGAAAGAGAGGGGGAGAGAGAGAGACAGAGACAGAGAGAGAGAGACAGAGAGAGGTGGAGAGGTTTAGGGAGGGAATTCCAGAGCTCAGGGCCCCCCCCCAGGCAGCTGAAGGCCCAGCCGCCAATGGTGGAGCGATGGGAATCGGGGGATGGTCAAAAGGCCGGAATTGGAGGAGCGCGGAGATCTCGGAGGGTTGTAGGATGGTTACAGAGATAGGGAGGGGTGTAGGGTCTGGAGGAGGTTACCGAGATAGGGAGGGGTGTAGGGGCTGGAGGAGGTTACAGAGACAGGGAGGGGTTGTAGGGGCTGGAGGAGGTTACAGAGATAGGGAGGGGTGTAGCAGCTGCAGGAGGTTACAGAGATAGGGAGGGGTGTAGGGGCTGGAGGAGGTTACAGAGAGTGGGGGATGTGACATGGTGAGGTGTTTAAACTGACTGTTTTGCGCTCCCTCCCTCTGCCAGGGTTGTGTGCACAGTGTCTGCGAGCGACAGGGAGTTATCGGGACCAGTGAAGGTCACAGTGAAAGGCAGAGCTCCAGTCATCTCGAGCCACACATTCACATACCAGGTGGGTGGTTACATTACCCAGTTTCCATCGGGTGATCCCAACGCATTTCCCGAATTCCTTCCCAGTATCTGGGTTCAAGGTTAACCAGCTCCCAAACCCCTCACAACCAATGAGGGAGTCTATTCCTAAGCAGACAGTCTGCACAGCAAGATCCCAGCCACGTGATAATGACCCAGGCCAGCTTTTTTTTTTTTAGTGTTGTTGGTTGTGGGATAAACATCGGCCGCAGGACACCGGGGAGATCTCACCCCCCTACCCCCAGCCCACCCCTCTTCCAATAGTGGCCCTGGGGTCGTTTATACCCACCGGAGAGGGCAGATGCGGCGCTCCCTCAGCGCTGACCCTCCGACAGTGCGGCGCTCCCTCAGCGCTGACCCTCCGACAGTGCGGCGCTCCCTCAGCGCTGACCCTCCGACAGTGCGGCGCTCCCTCAGCACTGATCCTCCGACAGTGCGGGGCTCCCTCAGCGCTGACCCTCCGACAGTGCGACGCTCCCTCAGCGCTGATCCTCCGACAGTGCGGCGCTCCCTCAGCGCTGACCCTCCGACAGTGCAGCGCTCCCTCAGCGCTGATCCTCCGACAGTGCGGCGCTCCCTCAGCGCTGATCCTCCGACAGTGCGGGGCTCCCTCAGCACTGACCCTCCGACAGTGCGGCGCTCCCTCAGCACTGACCCTCCGACAGTGCGGCGCTCCCTCAGCACTGACCCTCCGACAGTGCGGCGCTCCCTCAGCGCTGATCCTCCGACAGTGCGGGGCTCCCTTAACACTGAGCCTCTGACAGTGCGGCGCTCCCTCAGCGCTGATCCTCCGACAGTGCGGGGCTCCCTCAGCACTGACCCTCTGACAGTGCGGGGCTCCCTCAGCGCTGACCCTCCGACAGTGCGGCGCTCCCTCAGCGTGACCCTCCGACAGTGCGGGGCTCCCTCAGCGCTGACCCTCCGACAGTGCGGCGCTCCCTCAGCACTGACCCTCCGACAGTGCGGCACTCCCTCAGCACTGACCCTCCGACAGTGCGGCGCTCCCTCAGCACTGACCCTCCGACAGTGCGGTGCTCCCTCGGCACTGACCCTCCGACAGTGCGGCGCTCCCTCAGCACTGACCCTCCGACAGTGCGGCACTCCCTCAGCACTGACCCTCCGACAGTGCGGCGCTCCCTCAGCACTGACCCTCCGACAGTGCGGCGCTCCCTCAGTACTGACCCTCCGACAGTGCGGCGCTCCCTCAGCACTGACCCTCCGACAGTTCAGGTTTGTGATTGGTCGGTGAGCTGCCTTCTGTCCAGTGATTGGATTGTTTGTTTGTATAGGAACCCGAGCCCAACTCCCTCTCTCCGACCAGAGGGCCACTTGCTGGTGGGACCACACTGACTCTCCGAGGATCCAAGTTACTGACGGGCAGTCAGAGTGATATCAGTGTGTTTGTGGGAGACCTCCCCTGTTACATGTACGTACCCCTCACAGTCCCTGTATCTCATCTTTCACTTTCTACAGCTCCTTTCACACTCCCTCTCTCCCTGCACACCAATTCACGCTCTCTCGCTGTCTCCTTATCTCCCTTACACTTTCTCTCCCTCTGTCTCCCTCTTGCTCTCTCTCTCTCTGTCTCTCTCACTTTCTGTCTCTCTGCCTCTCTCTCTCTGTCTCTCTCACTTTCTGTCTCTCTGCCTCTCTCTCTCTGTCTCTCACTTTCTGTCTCTCTGCCTCTCTCTCTCTGTCTCTCTCACTTTCTGTCTCTCTGCCTCACTCTGTCTTTGTCTCTCTCCCTATCTCTCTTTATTTCTCTCCCCTTCCCTCCATCTCTGTACCCCTCTCTTTCTATCTCTCTCTTTCTCTTTCTCTGTGTCACTCTCACTCCCTGTCTCCCTCTCTCTTACTCACTCTCTGTCTCTCTCTCTTTGTCTCTCTCTCTCTGTCTCTCTCTCAGTTTCTCTCCCTCCCTCTCTGTCTGCCTGTCACTTTCTGTGTATCTCTTTTCTCTGCCCCTCTTTGCATCCCTCTCCTATCTCTCTTTGTCTGTCTGCCTCTCTCTTTCTGTCACTCTCATGGTGTCTCTCTTTCTGTCTCAATCTCTTTCCCTCTCTCTCTGTCTGTCTCTCTCCCTTTCTCTCTCACTCTCTCTCTGTCTGTCTCTCTCCCTCCGTCCCTTTCTCCCTTTCTCTCTCTCTCTCTATCCCTCTCTCTCTCGCCCTCTCTCTCTCTTTCTCTCCCCTTCTCTCTCTCCCCCTCTCTCTCTCCCTCTCTCTCTCTCTGTATCTCTCTCTCTCTGTCTCCCTCTCCCTTTCTCTCTCGCTCTCTCTGTCTGTCTCTCTCTCTCCCTTTCTCTCTCTGTCTCTCTCTCCCTCTCTCTCTCTCCCTCTCTCCTTCTCCGTCTCTCTCTCTCTCAGTCTCTCTCTCTCTGTCTCTCTCTATCTCTCTCTGTCTCTCTCTGTCTCTCTCTCTGTCCCCCTCTGTCTCTGTCTCTCTCTCTCTCCCTCTCTCTCCCTCTCTCTCTCTCGATCTCTCTGTCTCTCTCTGTCTCTCCATCTCTCTCCCTCTCTCTCCCTCTCTCTCTCTCGATCTCTCTCCGTCTGTCTCTCTCTCTCTCCCTTTCTCTCTCTGTCTCTCTGTCTCTCTCTCCCTCTCTCTCCCTCTCTCTCCCTCTCTCTCTCTCCCATGCTCTCTCTCCCCCTCTCTTTCTCCCCCTCTCTCCCTCTCTCTTTCACTCCCTCTCTCTGTCTATCTCTCTCCCTCTCTCTCTCTCTCCGTCTCTCTCTCTCTCTCTGTCTCTCTCTCTGTATCTCCCTCTCTCTCCCTCTCTCTCCCTCTCTCTCCCTCTCTCTCTCTCGATCTCTCTGTCAGTCTCTCTCTCTGTCTCTCCCTCTCTCTCCCTCTCTTTCTCTTTCTCCCCCTCTCTCTCTCCCTCTCTTTCTCTGTATCTCTCTCTCTCTCTCTCTCCCTTTCTCTCTCGCTCTCTCTCTGTCTGTCTCTCTCTCTCCCTTTCTCTCTCCCTCTCCCTCTCTATCCCTCTCTCTCTCTCCCCTTCTCTCTCTACCCCTCTCTTTCTCCCTCTCTCTCTCTCTCTCTCTATCTCTCTCTCTGTCTCTCTCTATCTCTCCCTCTCTCTCTCTCGATCTCCCTCTCTGTCTCTCCCTCTCTCTCTCTCGCTCTCTCTCTGTCTGTCTCTCTCTCTCCCTTTCTCTCTCCCTCTCTCTCTCTCCCCCTCTCTTTCTCCCTCTTACTCTCTGTCTCTCTCTCTATCTCTCTCTCTGTCTCTCTCTATCTCTCCCTCTCTCTCTCTCGATCTCCCTCTCTGTCTCTCCCTCTCTCTCTCTCGATCTCTCTCTCAGTCTCTCTCCCTCTCTCTCCCTCTCTTTCTCTCTCGCCTTCTCTCTCTCTTTCTCCCCCTCTCTCTCTCCCTCTCTCTCTCTGTATCTTTCTCTCTCTCTCTCCCTTTCTCTCTCGCTCTCTCTCTGTCTGTCTCTCTCTCTCCCTTTCTCTCTCCCTCTCTCTCTCTCCCCCTCTCTTTCTCCCTCTTACTCTCTGTCTCTCTCTATCTCTCTCTCTCTGTCTCTCTCTCTCTCTCTCCCTCTCTCTCTGTCTGTCTCTGTCTCTCTCTATCTCTCTTTCTCTCTCTCTGTCTCTCCCTCTTTCTGTCTCTCTCTCCACCTCTCCCTCTCTCTCTCCCTCTTCTCTCCCCCTCTCTCTCTCCCTCTCTCTCTCTCTGTCTCTCCCTCTCTCCCTCCCTCTCTCTGTCTCTCCCTCTCTCTGTCTCTCTCTCTCTGTCTCTCCCTCTCCCCCTCTCTCTCCCTCTGTCTCTCCCTCTCTCTGTCTCTCCCTCTCCCCCTCTCTGTCTCTCTCTGTCTCTCCCTCTCTCTCTCTGTCTTTTCCCCCCCCCCTCTCTCTCTCTGTCTCTCCCTCTCTCTCTCTCTGGGTGTTTTACTGATGACAATCTGTCTCTGAGTATTACAGAGTGGGGAATGTGGAGTTTGACCAGTTGCACTGTCGGACCAGCCCCTCTAACCAGACCGTGGAGCTGCAAGTGTCGGTGAAGTACGGACAGGCGTGGAAGGTTCTGGAAAACGTGGTGTACGAGTACACCAGCAACCCACAGTTAACAGGAGCCAAGCCAACCAGCAGCTACATTGGGTGAGAGAAGGCGGCTTTACTGAGAGTGCAGACAGGTTGTGTACACAGTTGCTGCTGACAGATCGAGGGGAAGGGGGGGGTGGGGTGTGAGGCGAGGGGCATGGGCACCGAGGAGGAGGGGGATTGACCATTCGCTCCTGTCTCTCTCCCCAGGGGGGGACGGGCGATCCACGTCCACGGCCAGGATCTGACCATCGTCCAGCTTCCCCGACTGCAGGTCTGGCTGGATCCCAGCGTCCGAGAGAGGAGGGAGGAGGGGAGGACATCCCAGCCCATCTCCGAGACCACCTCGCAGGGCAGACAGGTACGGAGGGCAGGAGATGGTCCGGGGAGAGACGGAACCCCCTCCGACACTACACCCCTCCCCCGTAACCCCCTCCAACACTACACCCCTCCCCCCGTAACCCCCTCGGACACTACTCCCCTCCCCTGTAACCCCCTCAGAAACTACACCAATCCCCCTTAACCCCCTCTGACACTACACCCCTCCCCCCATAACCCCCTCCGACACTACACCCCTCCCCCGTAACCCCCTCCGACACTACTCCCCTCCCCCCGTAACCCCCACGGACACTACTCCCCTCCCCCGTAACCCCCTCCGACATTACACCCTTCCCCCGTAACCCCCTCCAACACTACACCCCTCCCCCCGTAACCCCCTCGGACACTACACCCCTCCCCCCGTAACCCCCTCGGACACTACACCCCTCCCCCCCTAACCCCCTCGGACACTACACCCCTCCCCCCGTAACCCCCTCGGACACTACACCCCTCCCCCCGTAACCCCCTCGGACACTACTCCCCTCCCCCGTAACCCCCTCGGACACTACTCCCCTCCCCCGTAACCCCCTCAGAAACTACACCAATCCCCCTTAACCCCCTCCGACACTACACCCCTTGCCCTGTAACCTCCTCCGACATTACACCCCTCACCCCGTAACACCCTCGGACACTACTCCCCTCCCCCGTAACCCCCCCCGGACACTACACCCCTCCCTATCCCTGTAACCCCGTCCGACCCTACAACCCTCCCTATCTCTGTAACCTCCTCCAGCCCCTACACCCCTCCCTATCTCTGTAACCCTCCTACAACCCTCCGAGATCTCTGCGCTCCTCCAATTCCGGCCTCTTGACCATCCCCCGATTCCCATCGCTCCACCATTGGCGGCCGGGCCTTCAGCTGCCTGGGGGGGGCCCTGAGCTCTGGAATTCCCTCCCTAAACCTCTCCACCTCCTCCACCTCTCTCTGTCTCAACTCTTCCAAGATGGTCCTTAAAACCGACCTCTGTGACTGAGTGTTCATGAGGAAAATGAGATGCGGTGAGGGGGATGGGGGAGGGTGAGAGGGGAGTGGGGGAGGGGGAGGGGTATGGGGGGAGGGGGAGTGGGGGAGTGGGGGGGGGCGGTGGGGAGGGGAGGGGGGGATGGGGGAGGGTGAAGAGGATGGGGGAGGGGGATGGGGAGTGGGGGGGAGTGGGGGAGGGGGGAGGGGGAGGGGGGAGTGGGGGAGGGGGGAGTGGGGGAGGGGGAGTGGGGGAGGGGGAGAGGTGGGGGGGAGGGCGGAGTGGGGGAAGTGGGGGGAGGGGGATGGGGGGGAGGTGGAGTGGGGGAGGGGGGGATGTGAGTGGGGGAGGTGGAGTGGGGGAGGTGGAGTGGGGGAGGGGGGAGTGGGGGAGGTGGAGTGGGGGAGGGGGAGTGGGGGAGGGGGAGTGGGGGAGGGGGGGATGTGGAGTGGGGAGGGGGATGGGGGGAGGTGGAGTGGGGGAGGTGGAGTGGGGGAGGTGGAGTGGGGGAGGTGGAGTGGGGGAGGTGGA
>NW_024470707.1:0-50000 GCF_017639515.1 Carcharodon carcharias | reverse complement strand
TGTCTTTCTCTCTAACTGAGCTTATGCTCACTGATCCCTGCCCTTCCCCCTGTGGATGGTGGTGGGGGTGGGGGTGGGGGGGGGGGGTGGGGGCGGAGCGGGGGGAGTCTGACTGACCCTCCTGCCAAACCCCCCTCGGGATTGTCCCCCTGTCGTGCCAAAGCCGCTCGGCTGGAGGCAGGGCTGACGTTGTCTGTTGCTCGCGGGTTGACCGGGGTGAGGGGGGGGGGTGGGGGGTTGCGGTTTGGGAGCTTGCTGACCTTCTCATTCTCCTTGCCCCGTGTCCAGAATGGCGGGCGGGGGTCGCAGGTCACTTGACCCTGTCGAACGAGGACCTGACCTCTGTCGTCGAGGGCCTGTGGAAACGCTTGAACACGCTGCAGCACTACCAGGTGAGCGGGGGCGGGGGCGGGGGTGGGGGGGGGGGTGCCACCGTTGGATGACAAAACTCCAACCCCCCACCACCCCGGGTCGTGAAAGTAAGACACCCCGACTCCTTTATCCATTCGTCCGCGGGGATGTGGGGGGTGGCTGGGCCGGGCCCAGCGTTTATTGCCCATCCCTAATTGCCCCCCCTTGAGAAGTTGGGGGTCGGGGGGGAGGTGAGCCGCCTTCTTGAGCCGCTGCAGTCCCCGTGTGGTGTAGGTACACCCACCGTGCTGTTAGGGAGGGAGTTCCAGGATTGTGTCCCGTGTGGTGTAGGTACACCCACCGCGCTGTTAGGGAGGGAGTTCCAGGATTGTGTCCGTGTGGTGTAGGTACACCCACCGCGCTGTTAGGGAGGGAGTTCCAGGATTGTGTCCCGTGTGGTGTAGGTACACCCACCGTGCTGTTAGGGAGGGAGTTCCAGGATTGTGTCCGTGTGGTGTAGGTACACCCACCGTGCTGTTAGGGAGGGAGTTCCAGGATTGTGTCCGTGTGGTGTAGGTACACCCACCGCGCTGTTAGGGAGGGAGTTCCAGGATTGTGTCCCCGTGTGGTGTAGGTACACCCACCGTGCTGTTAGGGAGAGAGTTCCAGGATTGTGTCCGTGTGGTGTAGGTACACCCACCGTGCTGTTAGGGAGGGAGTTCCAGGATTGTGTCCCGTGTGGTGTAGGTACACCCACCGTGCTGTTAGGGAGGGAGTTCCAGGATTGTGTCCCGTGTGGTGTAGGTACACCCACCGTGCTGTTAGGGAGGGAGTTCCAGGATTGTGTCCGTGTGGTGTAGGTACACCCACCGTGCTGTTAGGGAGGGAGTTCCAGGATTGTGTCCGTGTGGTGTAGGTACACCCACCGCGCTGTTAGGGAGGGAGTTCCAGGATTGTGTCCGTGTGGTGTAGGTACACCCACCGTGCTGTTAGGGAGGGAGTTCCAGGATTGTGTCCCGTGTGGTGTAGGTACACCCACCGTGCTGTTAGGGAGGGAGTTCCAGGATTGTGTCCGTGTGGTGTAGGTACACCCACCGTGCTGTTAGGGAGGGAGTTCCAGGATTGTGTCCGTGTGGTGTAGGTACACCCACCGTGCTGTTAGGGAGGGAGTTCCAGGATTGTGTCCGTGTGGTGTAGGTACACCCACCGTGCTGTTAGGGAGAGAGTTCCAGGATTGTGTCCCCGTGTGGTGTAGGTACACCCACCGTGCTGTTAGGGAGGGGGTTCCAGGATTGTGTCCCCGTGTGGTGTAGGTACACCCACCGCGCTGTTAGGGAGGGAGTTCCAGGATTGTGTCCCGTGTGGTGTAGGTACACCCACCGCGCTGTTAGGGAGGGAGTTCCAGGATTGTGTCCGTGTGGTGTAGGTACACCCACCGCGCTGTTAGGGAGGGAGTTCCAGGATTGTGTCCCCGTGTGGTGTAGGTACACCCACCGTGCTGTTAGGGAGGGAGTTCCAGGATTGTGTCCGTGTGGTGTAGGTACACCCACCGCGCTGTTAGGGAGGGAGTTCCAGGATTGTGTCCCCGTGTGGTGTAGGTACACCCACCGTGCTGTTAGGGAGGGAGTTCCAGGATTGTGTCCCCGTGTGGTGTAGGTACACCCACCGCGCTGTTAGGGAGGGAGTTCCAGGATTGTGTCCGTGTGGTGTAGGTACACCCACCGCGCTGTTAGGGAGGGAGTTCCAGGATTGTGTCCGTGTGGTGTAGGTACACCCACCGTGCTGTTAGGGAGGGAGTTCCAGGATTGTGTCCCGTGTGGTGTAGGTACACCCACCGCGCTGTTAGGGAGAGAGTTCCAGGATTGTGTCCCGTGTGGTGTAGGTACACCCACCGTGCTGTTAGGGAGGGAGTTCCAGGATTTTGTCCCCGTGTGGTGTAGGTACACCCACCGCGCTGTTAGGGAGGGAGTTCCAGGATTGTGTCCGTGTGGTGTAGGTACACCCACCGTGCTGTTAGGGAGGGAGTTCCAGGATTGTGTCCCGTGTGGTGTAGGTACACCCACCGCGCTGTTAGGGAGGGAGTTCCAGGATTGTGTCCCGTGTGGTGTAGGTACACCCACCGCGCTGTTAGGGAGGGAGTTCCAGGATTGTGTCCCGTGTGGTGTAGGTACACCCACCGTGCTGTTAGGGAGGGAGTTCCAGGATTGTGTCCCGTGTGGTGTAGGTACACCCACCGCGCTGTTAGGGAGGGAGTTCCAGGATTGTGTCCCCGTGTGGTGTAGGTACACCCACCGTGCTGTTAGGGAGGGAGTTCCAGGATTGTGTCCCGTGTGGTGTAGGTACACCCACCACGCTGTTAGGGAGGGAGTTCCAGGATTGTGTCCCGTGTGGTGTAGGTACACCCACCACGCTGTTAGGGAGGGAGTTCCAGGATTGTGTCCCGTGTGGTGTAGGTACACCCACCACGCTGTTAGGGAGGGAGTTCCAGGATTGTGTCCCGTGTGGTGTAGGTACACCCACCGCGCTGTTAGGGAGGGGGTTCCAGGATTGTGTCCGTGTGGTGTATGTACACCCACCACGCTGTTAGGGAGGGAGTTCCAGGATTGTGTCCCGTGTGGTGTAGGTACACCCACCGCGCTGTTAGGGAGGGGGTTCCAGGATTGTGTCCCGTGTGGTGTAGGTACACCCACCGTGCTATTAGGGAGGGAGTTCCAGGATTGTGTCCCGTGTGGTGTAGGTACACCCACCGCGCTGTTAGGGAGGGGGTTCCAGGATTGTGTCCGTGTGGTGTAGGTACACCCACCGCGCTGTTAGGGAGGGAGTTCCAGGATTGTGTCCGTGTGGTGTAGGTACACCCACCGTGCTGTTAGGGAGGGAGTTCCAGGATTGTGTCCGTGTGGTGTAGGTACACCCACCGTGCTGTTAGGGAGGGAGTTCCAGGATTGTGTCCGTGTGGTGTAGGTACACCCACCGTGCTGTTAGGGAGGGAGTTCCAGGATTGTGTCCCGTGTGGTGTAGGTACACCCACCGTGCTGTTAGGGAGGGAGTTCCAGGATTGTGTCCCCGTGTGGTGTAGGTACACCCACCGTGCTGTTAGGGAGGGAGTTCCAGGATTGTGTCCGTGTGGTGTAGGTACACCCACCGTGCTGTTAGGGAGAGAGTTCCAGGATTGTGTCCGCGTGGTGTAGGTACACCCACTGCGCTGTTAGGGAGGGAGTTCCAGGATTGTGTCCGTGTGGTGTAGGTACACCCACCGTGCTGTTAGGGAGAGAGTTCCAGGATTGTGTCCCCGTGTGGTGTAGGTACACTCACCGCGCTGTTAGGGAGGGAGTTCCAGGATTGTGTCCCCGTGTGGTGTAGGTACACCCACCGTGCTGTTAGGGAGGGAGTTCCAGGATTGTGTCCGTGTGGTGTAGGTACACCCACCGCGCTGTTAGGGAGGGAGTTCCAGGATTGTGTCCGTGTGGTGTAGGTACACCCACCGTGCTGTTAGGGAGGGAGTTCCAGGATTGTGTCCCGTGTGGTGTAGGTACACCCACCGTGCTGTTAGGGAGGGAGTTCCAGGATTGTGTCCCGTGTGGTGTAGGTACACCCACCGCGCTGTTAGGGAGGGAGTTCCAGGATTGTGTCCCGTGTGGTGTAGGTACACCCACCGTGCTGTTAGGGAGGAATTTCCAGGATTGTGTCCCGTGTGGTGTAGGTACACTCACCGCGCTGTTAGGGAGGGAGTTCCAGGATTGTGTCCCGTGTGGTGTAGGTACACCCACCGCGCTGTTAGGGAGGGAGTTCCAGGATTTTGTCCCCGTGTGGTGTAGGTACACCCACCGTGCTGTTAGGGAGGGAGTTCCAGGATTGTGTCCGTGTGGTGTAGGTACACCCACCGTGCTGTTAGGGAGGGAGTTCCAGGATTGTGTCCGTGTGGTGTAGGTACACCCACCGCGCTGTTAGGGAGGGAGTTCCAGGATTGTGTCCCGTGTGGTGTAGGTACACCCACCGCGCTGTTAGGGAGGGAGTTCCAGGATTGTGTCCGTGTGGTGTAGGTACACCCACCGTGCTGTTAGGGAGGGAGTTCCAGGATTGTGTCCGTGTGGTGTAGGTACACCCACCGTGCTGTTAGGGAGGGAGTTCCAGGATTGTGTCCGTGTGGTGTAGGTACACCCACTGCGCTGTTAGGGAGGGAGTTCCAGGATTGTGTCCCCGTGTGGTGTAGGTACACCCACCGTGCTGTTAGGGAGGGAGTTCCAGGATTGTGTCCCCGTGTGGTGTAGGTACACCCACCGTGCTGTTAGGGAGGGAGTTCCAGGATTGTGTCCCCGTGTGGTGTAGGTACACCCACCGTGCTGTTAGGGAGGGAGTTCCAGGATTGTGTCCGTGTGGTGTAGGTACACCCACCGCGCTGTTAGGGAGGGAGTTCCAGGATTGTGTCCCGTGTGGTGTAGGTACACCCACCGCGCTGTTAGGGAGGGAGTTCCAGGATTGTGTCCGTGTGGTGTAGGTACACCCACCGTGCTGTTAGGGAGGGAGTTCCAGGATTGTGTCCCGTGTGGTGTAGGTACACCCACCGTGCTGTTAGGGAGGGAGTTCCAGGATTGTGTCCGTGTGGTGTAGGTACACCCACCGTGCTGTTAGGGAGGGAGTTCCAGGATTGTGTCCGTGTGGTGTAGGTACACCCACCGTGCTGTTAGGGAGGGAGTTCCAGGATTGTGTCCGTGTGGTGTAGGTACACCCACCGTGCTGTTAGGGAGGGAGTTCCAGGATTGTGTCCGTGTGGTGTAGGTACACCCACCGTGCTGTTAGGGAGGGAGTTCCAGGATTGTGTCCGTGTGGTGTAGGTACACCCACCGTGCTGTTAGGGAGGGAGTTCCAGGATTGTGTCCCGTGTGGTGTAGGTACACCCACCGTGCTGTTAGGGAGGGAGTTCCAGGATTGTGTCCCCGTGTGGTGTAGGTACACCCACCGCGCTGTTAGGGAGGGAGTTCCAGGATTGTGTCCCGTGTGGTGTAGGTACACCCACCGCGCTGTTAGGGAGGGAGTTCCAGGATTGTGTCCGTGTGGTGTAGGTACACCCACCGCGCTGTTAGGGAGGGAGTTCCAGGATTGTGTCCCCGTGTGGTGTAGGTACACCCACCGTGCTGTTAGGGAGGGAGTTCCAGGATTGTGTCCGTGTGGTGTAGGTACACCCACCGTGCTGTTAGGGAGGGAGTTCCAGGATTGTGTCCGTGTGGTGTAGGTACACCCACCGTGCTGTTAGGGAGGGAGTTCCAGGATTGTGTCCGTGTGGTGTAGGTACACCCACCGTGCTGTTAGGGAGGGAGTTCCAGGATTGTGTCCGTGTGGTGTAGGTACACCCACCGTGCTGTTAGGGAGGGAGTTCCAGGATTGTGTCCCCGTGTGGTGTAGGTACACCCACCGCGCTGTTAGGGAGGGAGTTCCAGGATTGTGTCCCCGTGTGGTGTAGGTACACCCACCACGCTGTTAAGGAGGGAGTTCCAGGATTGTGTCCCGTGTGGTGTAGGTACACCCACCGTGCTGTTAGGGAGGGAGTTCCAGGATTGTGTCCCCGTGTGGTGTAGGTACACCCACCGCGCTGTTAGGGAGGGAGTTCCAGGATTGTGTCCCCGTGTGGTGTAGGTACACCCACCACGCTGTTAGGGAGGGATTTCCAGGATTGTGTCCGTGTGGTGTAGGTACACCCACCGTGCTGTTAGGGAGGGAGTTCCAGGATTGTGTCCGTGTGGTGTAGGTACACCCACCGTGCTGTTAGGGAGGGAGTTCCAGGATTGTGTCCGTGTGGTGTAGGTACACCCACCGTGCTGTTAGGGAGGGAGTTCCAGGATTGTGTCCCGTGTGGTGTAGGTACACCCACCGTGCTGTTAGGGAGGGAGTTCCAGGATTGTGTCCGTGTGGTGTAGGTACACCCACCGCGCTGTTAGGGAGGGAGTTCCAGGATTGTGTCCGTGTGGTGTAGGTACACCCACCGCGCTGTTAGGGAGGGAGTTCCAGGATTGTGTCCCCGTGTGGTGTAGGTACACCCACCGTGCTGTTAGGGAGGGAGTTCCAGGATTGTGTCCGTGTGGTGTAGGTACACCCACCGTGCTGTTAGGGAGGGAGTTCCAGGATTGTGTCCGTGTGGTGTAGGTACACCCACCGTGCTGTTAGGGAGGGAGTTCCAGGATTGTGTCCGTGTGGTGTAGGTACACCCACCGTGCTGTTAGGGAGGGAGTTCCAGGATTGTGTCCCCGTGTGGTGTAGGTACACCCACCGCGCTGTTAGGGAGGGAGTTCCAGGATTGTGTCCGTGTGGTGTAGGTACACCCACCGCTGCTGTTAGGGAGGGAGTTCCAGGATTGTGTCCCGTGTGGTGTAGGTACACCCACCGTGCTGTTAGGGAGGGAGTTCCAGGATTGTGTCCGTGTGGTGTAGGTACACACACCGTGCTGTTAGGGAGGGAGTTCCAGGATTGTGTCCCGTGTGGTGTAGGTACACCCACCGCTGCTGTTAGGGAGGGAGTTCCAGGATTGTGTCCCGTGTGGTGTAGGTACACCCACCGTGCTGTTAAGGAGGGAGTTCCAGGATTGTGTCCCGTGTGGTGTAGGTACACCCACCGTGCTGTTAGGGAGGGAGTTCCAGGATTGTGTCCCGTGTGGTGTAGGTACACCCACCGCGCTGTTAGGGAGGGAGTTCCAGGATTGTGTCCCGTGTGGTGTAGGTACACCCACCCGCTGTTAGGGAGGGATTTCCAGGATTGTGTCCGTGTGGTGTAGGTACACCCACCGTGCTGTTAGGGAGGGAGTTCCAGGATTGTGTCCGTGTGGTGTAGGTACACCCACCGTGCTGTTAGGGAGGGAGTTCCAGGATTGTGTCCGTGTGGTGTAGGTACACCCACCGTGCTGTTAGGGAGGGAGTTCCAGGATTGTGTCCCGTGTGGTGTAGGTACACCCACCGTGCTGTTAGGGAGGGAGTTCCAGGATTGTGTCCGTGTGGTGTAGGTACACCCACCGCGCTGTTAGGGAGGGAGTTCCAGGATTGTGTCCGTGTGGTGTAGGTACACCCACCGCGCTGTTAGGGAGGGAGTTCCAGGATTTGGACCCAGCGACAGTGAAGGAACGGCCGATATATTCCCAAGTCGGGATGGTGAGGGGCTCGGAGGGGAACTTGCAGGTGGTGGGTGTTCCCCATGTGTCTGCTGCCCTTGTCCTTCTAGATGGTAGAGGTGGTGTGTTTGGGCGGCGCTGTCGAAGGAGCCTTGGCGAGTTGCTGCAGTGCATCTTGTAGATGGTACACACACTGCTGCCTCTGTGCGTCGGTGGTGGAGGGAGTGAATGTTTGTGGATGGGGAGCTGATCAAGCGGGGCTGCTTTGTCCTGGACGGTGTCGAGCTTCTCGAGTGTTGTGGGAGCCGCACTCGTCCAGGCAAGTGGGGAGTGTCCCATCACACTCCTGACTTGTGCCTTGAAGATGGTGGACAGGCTCTGGGGAGTCAGGAGGTGAGTTAATCACGGTAGCCTTCCCAAGCACTTGCTGTACGTGGGGCCTAGATTTCAGCCGTTCCTGTACACCGGAGTCCCTCCCAAAGCCAACAGCCCCCCCCCAGTCTCGCCTCTGCATTGGGGGGAAAAATACATTTGGCTTTTACTTTCGAATCAAGTTGGGACACAGGCTGTGGTGCGTTGAACACTGATGGTTCCGTTCTGTTTGCTTTTACTGTCAGGTCCCAGATGGAGCGACAGTGGCCCTTGTCCCCCGGACTAACACCGTTCTGGTGAAGGAGACTCACCGAGATTACCTGCTGGGAGAGAGTGAGTACCGGCTGCTCCCCTGGTGACACCAACACCGGCTGGTCAAACCAGGGCCCGGTGAGGGGTGGGGGTTGGGGGGGGTGGGGGTGCAGGTTCAGGGAGGACAGGGCCCGAGGTTCAGCCTGAGGTGTGAGCGAGCGGGGAATCAGGCTGTGTGTCCGGCCCTCTGTGGTTCACGCACACACACACACACACACACACACCATGGCCGCCTGGTCTCTAGGTAAAGCCACCCCAGCTGGTGCACAGCGACAGGACCAATGTGGCCGTACCGTCGACTTATCCTCCCCCGCCCCATCCCACAGGAGGAGGCCACTCAGCCCATCCTCCCTGTGCTGGCTCTTTGGAAGATCTATCCCATTAACCCCACTACCCCACCACGCCCCCCTCCCCCCACACACCCTGTGAATTTTTCCCCTTCGAGTATTTCTCCGATTCTCCCATTTTGAACGTTCCTATTGAATCTGCTTCCACCGCCCTTTCAGGCAGCGCCTTCCAGATCACCACAACTCGCTGTGTCAAACACATTCTCCTCATCTCCCCTCGTCTGGATCTTTTACCGATTTTCTTCAATCTGTGTCCCCCCACTCTGGTTACCGACCCTCCTGCCACTGGAAACAGTTTCTCCTTATTGACTCGATCCAAACCCCCTCGTGATTCTGAACGACTCGATTCAATCTCCCCTTTAACCTTCTCCGCTCGAAGGAGAACAATCCCGGCTCCTCCCAGTCACTCCACATGAGCTGAAGCCCCCTCATCCCCGGGAACCGTCCTGGTAAATCTCCCTCCCTCCGCACACTCTCCGAGTCCCTCCACATCCTTCCCAAAGTGCGGGGCCCAGAACTGGACATGGGCTGAGGTCTAACCCAGAACTTTACAAAGGATTTAGAATGACTCCATTGCTATTATACTCAATGTCTCTATTTACAAAACCCAGGATTGCATTAGCTTTTTGGACGACTTGTGTATGTATATTCCTAGTGTCAGACAGAACTAACCTGTCCCCATGTCCGAACTAACCTGTCCCTGTGTCCGAACTCACCCCTGAGTCCCCTTCACCCATCACCACCTGTGCTCACTGACCCACACTGGCTCCCGGTCCGGCAACACCTCCATTTTCAAATCCTCACCCTCGTATTCAAATCCCTCCTCACCCCCTCCCAATCTCTGTAACCTCCTCCAGCCCCTCTCAGTAACATCCTCCAGTCCCTACAACCCTCCCTATCTCTGTAACCTACTACAGCCCCTACACCCCTCCCTATCTCTATAACCTACTACAGCCCCTACATCCCTCCCTTTCTCTGTAACCTCCTCCAGCTCCTAGGCTTCATTAACTGCCCATACCTATGTGCCCCCTGAACTGAATGTCTGGCTTATCCATTTCAGAGGGACAGTTAAGAGTGAACCTCATGGCTGTGGGGTCTGGAGTCACATGTAGTCCAGACCGGGTAACGGTGGCAGATTTCCCTCCCTGAAGGGACATTAGTGACCCAGATGGGTTTATACTGAAATACACTTTCTATCTTAAATTTGTCACTGAGGGGTTGGGTGATATTGGTGTGGTTTAGTGTTTAGTTTCAGTTTGTCACTGAGGGGTTGGGTGATATTGGTGTGGTTTAGTGTTTAGTTTCAGTTTGTCACTGAGGGGTTGGGTGATATTGGTGGGGTTTAGTGTTTAGTTTCAGTTTGTCACTGAGAGGTTGGGTGATATTGGTGTGGATTAGTGTTTAGTTTCAGTTTGTCACTGAGGGGTTGGGTGATATTGGTGGGGTTTAGTGTTTAGTTTCAGTTTGGCACTGAGGGGTTGGGTGATATTGGTGGGGTTTAGTGTTTAGTTTCAGTTTGTCACTGAGGGGTTGGGTGATATTGGTGTGATTTAGTGTTTAGTTTCAGTTTGTCACTGAGGGATTGGGTGATATTGTTGGGGTTTAGTGTTTAGTTTCAGTTTGTCACTGAGGGGTTGGTGATATTGGTGGGGTTTAGTGTTTAGTTTCAGTTTGTCACTGAGGAGTTGGGTGATATTGGTGGGGTTTAGTGTTTAGTTTCAGTTTGTCACTGAGGGGTTGGGTGATACTGGTGGGGTTTGGTGTTTAGTTTCAGTTTGTCACTGAGGGGTTGGGTGATATTGGTGGGGTTTATTGCTCAGTTTCAGTTCATCACTGAGGGGTTGGGTGGTATTGGTGGGGTTTAGTGTTTAGTTTCAGTTTGTCACTGAGGGGTTGGGTGATATTGGTGTGGTTTAGTGTTTAGTTTCAGCTTGTCACTGAGGGGTTGGGTGATGTTGGTGTGGTTTAGTGTTTAGCTTCAGTTTGTCACTGAGGGGTTGGGTGATATTGGTGTGGTTTAGTGTTTAGTTTCAGTTTGTCACTGAGGGGTTGGGTGATGTTGGTGTGGTTTAGTGTTTAGCTTCAGCTTGTCACTGAGGGGTTGGGTGATATTGGTGGGGTTTAGTGTTTAGTTTCAGTTTGTCACTGAGGGGTTGGGTGATATTGGTGGGGTTTATTGCTCAGTTTCAGTTCATCACTGAGGGTTTGGGTGATATTGGTGGGGTTTAGTGTTTAGTTTCAGTTTATCACTGAGGGGTTGGGTGATATTGGTGTGGTTTAGTGTTTAGTTTCAGTTTGTCACTGAGGGGTTGGGTGATATTGGTGGGGTTTGGTGTTTAGTTTCAGTTTGTCACTGAGGGGTTGGGTGATATTGGTGGGGTTTGGTGTTTAGTTTCAGTTTGTCACTGAGGGGTTGGGTGATATTGGTGGGGTTTAGTGTTTAGTTTCAGTTTGTCACTGAGGGGTTGGGTGATATTGGTGTGGGTTAGTGTTTAGTTTCAGTTTGTCACTGAGGGGTTGGTTGATATTGGTGAGGTTTAGTGTTTAGTTTCAGTTTGTCACTGAGGGGTTGGGTGATATTGGTGGGGTTTAGTGTTTAGTTTCAGTTTGTCACTGAGGGGTTGGGTGATATTGTTGGGGTTTGGTGTTTAGTTTCAGTTTGTCACTGAGGGGTTGGGTGATATTGGTGGGGTTTGGTGTTTAGTTTCAGTTTGTCACTGAGGGGTTGGGTGATATTGTTGGGGTTTGGTGTTTAGTTTCAGTTTGTCACTGAGGGGTTGGGTGATATTGGTGGGGTTTGGTGTTTAGTTTCAGTTTGTCACTGAGGGGTTGGGTGATATTGGTGTGGTTTGGTGTTTAGTTTCAGTTTGTCACTGAGGGGTTGGTTGATATTGGTGTGGTACGGCTGCACTATTAACTTCCCCGCTGTCTTTGGGATTCCACAGAGACCCCAATGCTGGATGATGTTGAGGAGGGGGCTGTGAAATATTGGCACTTGGTCAAACCCCTGGAAGAGTCCGAGGTCCTCAGGCAGAGACGCAGCAGCTTCCGAGAGCGAGAGCGAGCGAAAGTCATTCCCGAAATCTACCTGACCAGGCTCCTGTCCATGAAGGTTAGTCTGCAGAGGATCAGGAAGAGGAGGCCATTCAGCCCCTCCTCTCGAGCCTTTTACACAGGAACAGGAGGAGGCCATTCAGCCCCTCTCAAGCCTGTTAGACAGGAACAGGAGGAGGCCATTCAGCCCCTCTCAAGCCTGATACACAGGAACAGGAGGAGGCCATTCAGCACCTCTCGAGCCTGTTACACAGGAACAGGAGGAGGCCATTCAGCCCCTCCTCTCGAGCCTGTTACACAGGAGCAGGAGGAGGGCTTTCAGCCCCTCTCCAGCCTGTTCCACAGGAACAGGAAGAGGCCATTCAGCCCTTCACACTGGTGGAACAGGAGGAAGCCTCGGAGGCAGAGGGTTGTGGGTTGAGGCTGACCTTAGAGTTCTGAGTGTAAATTCTAACCTGAAGCTCGGGGGGCTTTTTTTATTATCTGGTACCCTGCCCGTTATTAACAATTCTCCTCCCGTTGCCCCACCGTAGGCGATACACCAGAAGTTTGTGGATGATGTGTTCCAGATCATTCTGAGCGCCAGTAACCCTGTCCCCTTGGCTGTCAAGTACTTCTTTGACTACCTGGATGACCAGGCAGCGAGATATGGCATTGTGGACCCGGAGATCATCCACATCTGGAAGACAAACAGGTAGAGGGGGGGGAGGGGGGGTCAGCGAGGGAGGGGGGAGGGGGCTCCGAGCTGACGGAGGCATTGCAGACCGCACCCCGCACCCCCCCCCCCCCCCCCCCCCCACCTCGCCCCCACCCGACCTCCGACCCGACCGCATCGGGTCCCAGGGAGAGGAGTGAGGTGAGGAATGTCGGACGCTCCTCCCCCCCAACCCCCCCAGGCTGTGCCAAGAGGAAATCCTGCTCCATTCCCAGTTTAACGGATTTCCCAATATTCCTACTCCCAGTTTAACATTGGCCCCAGTATTCCCATTCCCAGTTTAATGATATTCCCAGTTTTCAGATTCCCCGTTTATTGATATTCCCAGTATTCCTATTCCCACTTTAATGATATTCCCAGTTTTCAGATTCCCAGTTTAATGATATTCCCAGTATTCTCGTTCCCAGGTTCTTTTTGTCTGCAGTATTCCCATTCCCAGTTTAATGATATTCCCAGTTTTCAGATTCCCAGTTTATTGATATTCCCAGTATTCCCATTCCCAATTTAATGATATCCCCAGTATTCTCAATCCCAGGTTATTTTTGTCTGCAATATTCCCATTCCCAGTTTAATGATATTCCCAGTTTTCAGATTCCCAGATTATTGATGTTCCCAGTATTCTCATTCCCAGTTTAACGTTGTCTCCCATATTCCCATTCCCAGTTTAATGATATTCCCAATATTCCCATTCCAAGTTCAATGTTGTCCCCCATATTCACATTCCCAGTTTAATGATATCCGCAGTATTCTCATTCCCAGTTTAACGTTGTCCCCAATATTCTCATTCCCAGTTTAACGTTGTCTCCCGTATTCCCATTCCCAGTTTAATGATATTCCCAATATTCCCATTCCCAGTTTAATGTTGTCCCCCGTATTCACATTCCCAGTTTAATGATATCCACAGTATTCTCATTCCCAGTTTAACATTGTCCCCGTATTCCCATTCCCAGTTTAATATTGTCCCCAGTAGTCCCATTCCCAATTTAATGATATTCCCAGTATTCTGATTCCCAGTTTAATGATATCCGCAGTATTCTCATTCCCAGTTTAATGTTGTACACCATATTCCTATTCCCAGTTGAATGATATTCCCAGTATTCCCATTCCCATATTAATGTTGTCCCAAGTATTCCCATTCCTAGTTTAATTATGTTCCTGGTATTCCAATTCCCAGCTGAATGTTATCATTGTTATTTCCATTCCTCATTATTCCTATTCCCAATTGAATGATATTCCCAGTTTTCCCAATCTGGGTTTAATGGTTTTCCTGCCTCTGGTTCCCAGTTTGCCTCTGCGGTTCTGGCTGAATATCCTGAAGAATCCCCACTTCATTTTTGACATTCAGCTTTCGGACAATGTCGATGCTGCTCTCTCCGTCATCGCCCAGACCTTCATGGATTCCTGTACCACCACCGAGCACAAAGTGGGCCGGGTGAGTGACGGAATAACGCTGAGGCCGGGGGGGAGCGAGAGAGGGGTTGTGTGGGAGGGCCAGGAAAGGAACCGTGAAGGATCGATTGGCGCGTCACTGCCCACATCATTTCAGGAGGCCCTCGAGATAGGTCCCCACCCTCAACTGTAGAGTCATCAGTGGGATTGTGTATAGTGGGAGTGAATGGGAAGGGATTTGGGTCCATTGGGATTGTGTACAGTGGGAGTGAATGGGAAGGGATTTGGGTCCATTGGGATTGTGTACAGTGGGAGTGAACGGGAAGGGGTTAGAGTCCATTGGGATTGTGTACAGTGGGAGTGAACGGGAAGGGGTTTGGGTCCATTGGGATTGTGTACAATGGGAATGAATGGGAAGGGGTTTGGGTCCATTGGGATTGTGTACAGTGGGAGTGAACGGGAAGGGGTTTGGGTCCATTGGGATTGTGTACAATGGGAATGAATGGGAAGGGGTTTGGGTCCATTGGGATTGTGTACAGTGGGAGTGAATGGGAAGGGGTTTGGGTCCATTGGGATTGTGCACAGTGGGAGTGAGTGGGAAGGGTTTTGGGTCCATTGGGATTGTGTACAGTGGGAGTGAACGGGAAGGGGTTTGGGTCCATTGGGATTGTGTACAGTGGGAGTGAACGGGAAGGGGTTTGGGTCCATATGGATTGTGTACAGTGGGAGTGAATGGGAAGGGGTTTGGAGTGAATAGGAAGGGATTAGGGAGTGAACGGAAATGGGTTTGTGGTCCATTGGATTGTGTACAGTGGGAGTGAACGGGAAGGGGTTTGGGTCCATTGGGATTTTGTACAGTGGGAGTGAACGGGAAGGGGTTTGGGTCCATTGGGATTGTGTACAGTGGGAGTGAACGGGAAGGGGTTTGGGTCCATTGGGATTGTGTACAGTGGGAGTGAACGGGAAGGGGTTTGGGTCCATTGGGATTGTGTACAGTGGGAGTGAACGAGACGGGGTTTGGGTCCATTGGGATTGTGTACAGTGGGAGTGAACGGTAAGGGATTTGGGTCCATTGAGATTGTGAACAGCGGGAGTGAACAGGAAGGGGTTTGGGTCCATTGGGATTGTGTACTGTGGGAGCGAATGGGAAGGGGTTTGGGTCCATTGGGATTGTGTACAGTGGGAGTGAATGGGAAGGGGTTTGGGTCCATTGGGATTGTGCACAGTGGGAGTGAGTGGGAAGGGTTTTGGGTCCATTGGGATTGTGTACAGTGGGAGTGAACGGGAAGGGGTTTGGGTCCATTGGGATTGTGTACAGTGGGAGTGAACGGGAAGGGGTTTGGGTCCATTGGGATTGTGTACAGTGGGAGTGAACGGGAAGGGGTTTGGGTCCATTGGGATTGTGTACAGTGGGAGTGAACGAGAAGGGGTTTGGGTCCATTGGGATTGTGTACAGTGGGAGTGAACGGTAAGGGATTTGGGTCCATTGAGATTGTGAACAGCGGGAGTGAACAGGAACGGGTTTGGGTCCATTGGGATTGTGTACTGTGGGATTGAACAGGAAGGGGTTTGGGTCCATTAGGATTGTGTACAATGGGAGTGAATGGGAAGGGGTTTGGAGTGAATAGGAAGGGATTTGGAGTGAATAGGAAGGGATTAGGGAGTGAGCGGGAAGGGGTTTGGAGTGAATGGGAAGGGATTAGGGAGTGAACGGGAATGGGTTTGCGGTCCATTGGGATTGTGTTCAGTGGGAGTGAACTGGAAGGGGTTTGGGTCCATTGGGATTGTGTACAGTGTGAGTGAATGGGAAGGGGTTTGGGTCCATTGGGATTGTGTACAGTGGGAGTGAACGGGAAGGGGTTTGGGTCCATTGGGATTGTGTACAGTGGGAGTGAACGGGAAGGGGTTTGGGTCCATTGGGATTGTGTACAGTGGGAGTGAGTGGGAAGGGGTTTGGGTCCATTGGGATTGTGGACAGTGGGAGTGAACGGGAAGATGTTTGGGTCCATTGGAATTGTGTACAGTGGGAATGAACGGGAAGGTGTTTGGGTCCATTGGGATTGTGCACAGTGGTAATGAACGGGAAGTGATTTTGGTTCCATTGGGATTGTGTACAGTGGGAGTGAACGGAAAGGGGTTTGGGATTGGGATTGTTTCCATTGGGAATGAATGGGAAGGGGTTTGGGTCCATTGGGATTGTGTACAGTGGGAGTGAACGGGAAGGGGTTTGGGTCCATTGGGATTGTGTACAATGGGAATGAATGGGAAGGGGTTTGGGTCCATTGGGATTGTGTACAGTGGGAGTGAATGGGAAGGGGTTTGGGTCCATTGGGATTGTGCACAGTGGGAGTGAGTGGGAAGGGTTTTGGGTCCATTGGGATTGTGTACAGTGGGAGTGAACGGGAAGGGGTTTGGGTCCATTGGGATTGTGTACAGTGGGAGTGAACGGGAAGGGGTTTGGGTCCATATGGATTGTGTACAGTGGGAGTGAATGGGAAGGGGTTTGGAGTGAATAGGAAGGGATTAGGGAGTGAACGGAAATGGGTTTGTGGTCCATTGGGATTGTGTACAGTGGGAGTGAACGGGAAGGGGTTTGGGTCCATTGGGATTTTGTACAGTGGGAGTGAACGGGAAGGGGTTTGGGTCCATTAAGATTGTGTACAGTGGGAGTGAACGGGAAGGGGTTTGGGTCCATTGGGATTGTGTACAGTGGAGTGAACGGGAAGGGGTTTGGGTCCATTGGGATTGTGTACAGTGGGAGTGAACGAGAAGGGGTTTGGGTCCATTGGGATTGTGTACAGTGGGACTGAACGGTAAGGGATTTGGGTCCATTGAGATTGTGAACAGCGGGAGTGAACAGGAAGGGGTTTGGGTCCATTGGGATTGTGTACTGTGGGAGTGAATGGGAAGGGGTTTGGGTCCATTGGGATTGTGTACAGTGGGAGTGAATGGGAAGGGGTTTGGGTCCATTGGGATTGTGCACAGTGGGAGTGAGTGGGAAGGGTTTTGGGTCCATTGGGATTGTGTACAGTGGGAGTGAACGGGAAGGGGTTTGGGTCCATTGGGATTGTGTACAGTGGGAGTGAACGGGAAGGGGTTTGGGTCCATTGGGATTGTGTACAGTGGGAGTGAACGGGAAGGGGTTTGGGTCCATTGGGATTGTGTACAGTGGGAGTGAACGAGAAGGGGTTTGGGTCCATTGGGATTGTGTACAGTGGGAGTGAACGGTAAGGGAGTTTGGTCCATTGGGAATTGTGTACAGTGGAGTGAACTGGGAAGGGTTTTGGGTCCATTGGGATTGTGTACAGTGGGATTTAACGAGAAGGGGTTTGTGTCCATTGGGATTGTTTGTACAAGTGGGAGTGAGTGGGAAGGGGTTTGGCTTTGGATTGTTACAGTGGGAGTGAACGAGTGACGGGGTTGGGTCCATTGGATGTGTAAGGGATGGGAGTGAAGGAATGGGTTTGGGTCCATTGGGATTGTGTACAGTGGGAGTGAATGGGAAGGGGTTTGGGCCCTTGCGATTGTGTACAGTGTGAGTGAACGGGAAGGGTTTTTGGTCAATTGGGATTGTGTACAGTGGGAGTGAACGGGAATGGGTTTGTTTCCATTGGGATTGTGTACAGTGGGAGTGACGGGAAGGGATTTGGTCATTGGGATTGTGTACAGTGGAGTGAATGGGAGGGGTTTGGGTTCATTGGGATTGCGTACAGTGAGAGTGAACGGGAAGGGGTTTGGGTCCATATGGATTGTGTACAGTGGGAGTGAACGGGAAGGGGTTTGGGTCCATTGGGATTGTGTACAGTGGGAGTGAGTGGGAAGGGGTTTGGGATCCATTGGGATTGTGTACAGTGGGAGTGAACGGAAAGGGGTTTGGGATTGGGATTGTGTACAGTGGGAGTGAGTGGGAAGGGGTTTGGGTCCATTGGGATTGTGTACAGTGGGAGTGAGTGGGAAGGGGTTTGGGTCCATTGGGATTGTGTACAGTGGGAGTGAACAGGAAGGGGTTTGGGTCCATTGGGATTGTGTACAGTGGGAGTGAATGGGAATGGGTTTGCGGTCCATTGGGATTGTGTTCAGTGAGAGTGAATGGTAAGGGATTTGGATTCATAGGGGTTGTGTACAGTGGGAGTGAACGGGAAGGGGTTTGGGTCCATTGGGATTGTGTACAGTGGGAGTGAACTGGAAGGGATTTGGGTCCATTGGAATTGTGTACAGTGGGAGTGAACGGGAAGGGATTTGGGTCCATTGGGATTGTGTACGGTGGGAGTGAAGGGGAAGGGGTTTGGGTCCATTGGGATTGTGTGCAGTGGGAGTGAACGGGAAGGGGTTTGGGTCCATTGGGATTGTGTACAGTGGGAGTGAACGGGAAGGGGTTTGGGTCCATTGGGATTGTGTACAGTGAGAGTGAATGGGAAGGGGTTTGGGTGCATTGGGATTGTGTACAGTGGGAGTGAATGGGAAGGGGTTTGGGTCCATTGGGATTGTGTACAGTGAGAGTGAATGGGAAGGCGTTTGGGTGCATTGGGATTGTGTTCAGTGGGAGTGAACTGGAAGGGGTTTGGGTCCATTGGGCTTGTGTACAGTGTGAGTGAATGGGAAGGGGTTTGGGTCCATTGGGATTGTGTACAGTGGGAGTGAACGGGAAGGGGTTTGGGTCCTTTGGGATTGTGTACAGTGGGAGTGAACGGGAAGGGGTTTGGGTCCATTGGGATTGTGTACAGTGGGAGTGAGTGGGAAGGGGTTTGGGTCCATTGGGATTGTGCACAGTGGGAGTGAACGGGAAGATGTTTGGTTCCATTGGAATTGTGTACAGTGGGAATGAACGGGAAGGTGTTTGGGTCCATTGGGATTGTGAACAGTGGGAGTGAACGGGAAGGGGTTTGGGATCCATTGGGATTGTGTACAGTGGGAGTGAACGGAAAGGGGTTTGGGATTGGGATTGTGTACAGTGGGAGTGAACGGGAAGGGGTTTGGGTCCATTGGGATTGTGTACAGTGGGAGTGAACGGGAAGGGGTTTGGGTCCATTGGGATTGTGTACAGTGGGAGTGAACGAGAAGGGGTTTGGGTCCATTGGGATTGTGTACAGTGGGAGTGAACGGTAAGGGATTTGGGTCCATTGAGATTGTGAACAGCGGGAGTGAACAGGAAGGGGTTTGGGTCCATTGGGATTGTGTACTGTGGGAGCGAATGGGAAGGGGTTTGGGTCCATTGGGATTGTGTACAGTGGGAGTGAATGGGAAGGGGTTTGGGTCCATTGGGATTGTGCACAGTGGGAGTGAGTGGGAAGGGTTTTGGGTCCATTGGGATTGTGTACAGTGGGAGTGAACGGGAAGGGGTTTGGGTCCATTGGGATTGTGTACAGTGGGAGTGAACGGGAAGGGGTTTGGGTCCATTGGGATTGTGTACAGTGGGAGTGAACGAGAAGGGGTTTGGGTCCATTGGGATTGTGTACAGTGGGAGTGAACGGTAAGGGATTTGGGTCCATTGAGATTGTGAACAGCGGGAGTGAACAGGAAGGGGTTTGGGTCCATTGGGATTGTGTACTGTGGGAGTGAACAGGAAGGGGTTTGGGTCCATTGGGATTGTGTACAATGGGAGTGAATGGGAAGGGGTTTGGAGTGAATAGGAAGGGGTTTGGAGTGAATAGGAAGGGATTAGGGAGTGAGCGGGAAGGGGTTTGGAGTGAATGGGAAGGGATTAGGGAGTGAACGGGAATGGGTTTGCGGTCGATTGGGATTGTGTTCAGTGGGAGTGAACTGGAAGGGTTTGGGTCCATTGGGATTGTGTACAGTGTGAGTGAATGGGAAGGGGTTTGGGTCCATTGGGATTGTGTACAGTGGGAGTGAACGGGAAGGGGTTTGGGTCCATTGGGATTGTGTACAGTGGGAGTGAACGGGAAGGGGTTTGGGATTGGGATTGTGTACAGTGGGAGTGAGTGGGAAGGGGTTTGGGGCCATTGGGATTGTGTACAGTGGGAGTGAACGGGAAGGGGTTTGGGTCCATTGGGATTGTGTACAGTGGGAGTGAACGAGAAGGGGTTTGGGTCCATTGGGATTGTGTACAGTGGGAGTGAACGGTAAGGGATTTGGGTCCATTGAGATTGTGAACAGCGGGAGTGAACAGGAAGGGGTTTGGGTCCATTGGGATTGTGTACTGTGGAAGTGAACAGGAAGGGGTTTGGGTCCATTGGGATTGTGTACGGTGGGAGTGAATGGGAAGGGGTTTGGAGTGAATAGGAAGGGGTTTGGAGTGAATAGGAAGGGATTAGGGAGTGAGCGGGAAGGGGTTTGGAGTGAATGGGAAGGGATTAGGGAGTGAACGGGAATGGGTTTGCGGTCCATTGGGATTGTGTTCAGTGTGAGTGAACTGGAAGGGGTTTGGGTCCATTGGGATTGTGTACAGTGTGAGTGAATGGGAAGGGGTTTGGGTCCATTGGGATTGTGTACAGTGGGAGTGAACGGGAAGGGGTTTGGGTCCATTGGGATTGTGTACAGTGGGAGTGAACGGGAAGGGGTTTGGGATTGGGATTGTGTACAGTGGGAGTGAGTGGGAAGGGGTTTGGGGCCATTGGGATTGTGTACAGTGAGAGTGAACGGGAAGGGGTTTGGGTCCATTGGGATTGTGTACAGTTGGAGTGAACGGGAAGGGGTTTGGGTCCATTGGGATTGTGTACAGTGGGAGTGAGTGGGAAGGGGTTTGGGATCCATTGGGATTGTGTACAGTGGGAGTGAACGGAAAGGGGTTTGGGATTGGGATTGTGTACAGTGGGAGTGAGTGGGAAGGGGTTTGGGTCCATTGGGATTGTGTACAGTGGGTTTGAGTGGGAAGGGGTTTGGGTCCATTGGGATTGTGTACAGTGGGAGTGAACAGGAAGGGGTTTGGGTCCATTGGGATTGTGTACAGTGGGAGTGAATGGGAATGGGTTTGCGGTCCATTGGGATTGTGTTCAGTGAGAGTGAATGGTAAGGGATTTGGATTCATAGGGGTTGTGTACAGTGGGAGTGAACGGGAAGGGGTTTGGGTCCATTGGGATTGTGTACAGTGGGAGTGAACTGGAAGGGATTTGGGTCCATTGGAATTGTGTACAGTGGGAGTGAACGGGAAGGGATTTGGGTCCATTGGGATTGTGTACGGTGGGAGTGAAGGGGAAGGGGTTTGGGTCCATTGGGATTGTGTGCAGTGGGAGTGAACGGGAAGGGGTTTGGGTCCATTGGGATTGTGTACAGTGGGACGTGAACGGGAAGGGGTTTGGGTCCATTGGGATTGTGTACAGTGAGAGTGAATGGGAAGGGGTTTGGGTCCATTGGGATTTTGTACAGTGGGAGTGAATGGGAATGGGTTTGGGTCTATTGGGATTGTGTACACTGAGAGTGAATGGGAAGGCGTTTGGGTGCATTGGGATTGTGTTCAGTGGGAGTGAACTGGAAGGGGTTTGGGTCCATTGTAATTGTGTACAGTGTGAGTTAAAGGGAAGGGGTTTGGGTCCATTGGGATTGTGTACAGTGGGAGTGAACGGGAAGGGGTTTGGGTCCTTTGGGATTGTGTACAGTGGGAGTGAACGGGAAGGGGTTTGGGTCCATTGGGATTGTCTAAAGTGGGAGTGAAAGGGTAGGTGTTTGGGTCCATTGGGATTGTGTATAGTGGGAGTGAACGGGAAGATGTTTGGGTCCATTGCACTTGTGTACAGTGGGAATGAACGGGAAGGTGTTTGGGTCCATTGGGATTTTGAACAGTGGGAGTGAACGGGAAGGGGTTTGGGATCCATTGGGATTGTCTAAAGTGGGAGTTAACGTGAAAGGGTTTGGGATTGGGATTGTGTAAAGTGGGAGTGAACGGGAAGGGGTTTGGGTCCATTGGGATTGTGTACAGTGGGAGTGAACGGGAAGGGGTTTGGGTCCATTGGGATTGTGTACAGTGGGAAGTCTACGGGAAGGGGTTTGGTTCCTTTGGGTTTGTGTACAGAGGGAGTGAAAAGGAAGGTATTTGGGTCCATTGGGATCGTGCACATAGGGAGTGAACAGGACGAGGTTTGGGTCCATTGGAATTGTGTACTTTGCAGTGAACGGGATGAAGTTTGGGTCCATTGGTATTATATACAGTGGGAGTGAATGGGAAGGGTATTGGGTCCAAAGTGATTGTGCACAGTGGGAGTGATTCTGAAGCGTTTTGGGTCCATTGGGATTGTGTACAGTGGGAGTGAACGGGAAGGGGTTTGGGTCCATTGGGATTGTGTACAGTGGGAGTGAACTGGAAGGGGTTTGGGTCCATTGGGATTGTGTACAGGGGGAGTGAACGGGAAGGTCTTTGGCTCCATTGGGATTGTGTACAGTGGGAGTGAACGGAGGAAGGGGTATGGGTCCATTGGGATTGTGTACTTGGGGATTGAACTGGGAAGGGGGATTTGGGTCCCATTGAGGATTGTGTACAGCTGGGAGTGAACAGTGAAGGGGTTTGGGGCCATTGGGATTGTGTACTGTGGGAGTGAACAGGGTAGGGGTTTGGGTCCATTGGGGATTGTAGTACAAGTGGGAAGGAAGGGGAAGGGGTTTGGGCTCAATAGGGGATTGTGTAAGGGAGTTGAAGAGGAAGGGGATTGTTTCCGTAAGGTTGATATGGTAAGATGATGGAGTGAACTGGGATGGGGGTGGTTTTGCGTCATTGGGATTGTGTACAGTCGGAGTGAATGGGAAGGTATTTGGGTCCATTGGGGATTGTGTACCTTGGAAGTGAAGAGGAAGGGGTTTGGCTCTATTGGGATTGTGTACAGTGGGATGGAAAGGGAAGGGGTTTGGGTCCATTGGGATTGTGTACAGTGGGAGTGAACGGGAAGGGGTTTGGGATTGGGATTGTGTACAGTGTGAGTGAACCGGAAGGGGTTTGGGGCCATTGGGATTGTGTACAGTGGGAGTGAACGGGAAGGGGTTTGGGTCCATTGGGATTGTGTACAGTGGGAGTGAACGAGAAGGGGTTTGGGCTCCATTGGGAATTGTGTACAGTGGGAGTGAACGGTAAGGGATTTGGGTCCATTGAGATTGTGAACAGCGGGATGTGAACGGGAAGGGGTTAGGGTCCATTGGGATTGTGTACTGTGGGAGTGAACAGGAAGGGGTTCGGGTCAATTGGAATTGTGTACAGTGGGAGTGAAAGGGAAGGGGTTTGGAGTGAATAGGAAGGGGTTTGGAGTGAATAGGAAGGGATTAGGGAGTGAGCGGGAAGGGGTTTGGAGTGAATGGGAAGGGATTAGGGAATTGAACGGGAATGGGTTTGCGGTCCATTGGGATTGTGTTCAGTGTGAGTGAACGGGAAGGGGTTTGGGTCCATTGGGATTGTGTACAGTGGGAGTGAATGGGAAGGGGTTTGGGTCCATTGGGATTGTGTACAGTGGGAGTGAACGGGAAGGGGTTTGGGTCCATTGGGATTGTGTACAGTGGGAGTGAACGGGAAGGGGTTTGGGATTGGGATTGTGTACAGTGGGAGTGAGTGGGAAGGGGTTTGGGGCCATTGGGATTGTGTACAGTGAGAGTGAACGGGAAGGGGTTTGGGTCCATTGGGATTGTGTACAGTTGGAGTGAACGGGAAGGGGTTTGGGTCCATTGGGATTGTGTACAGTGGGAGTGAATGGGAAGGGGTTTGGGATCCATTGGGATTGTGTACAGTTGGAGTGAACGGGAAGGGGTTTGGATCAATTGGGATTGTGTACAGTGGGAGTGAATGGGAAGGGGTATTAGTCCGTTGGGTTTGTGTACAGTGGGATTTGAACAGGAAGGGGTTTGGGTCCATTGGGATTGTGTACAGTGGGAGTGAATGGGAAGGCGTTTGGTTCAATTGGGATTGTGTCCAGTGGGAGTGAATGGTAAGGGATTTGGATTCATAGGGATTGTGTACAGTGGGAGTGAACGGGAAGGGGTTTGGGTCCATTGGGATTGTGTACAGTGGGAGTGAACTGGAAGGGATTTGGTTCCATTGGAATTGTGTACAGTGGGAGTGAACGGGAAGGGATTTGGGTCCATTGGGATTGTGTACAGTGGGAGTGAACGGGAAGGGGTTTGGGTTCGTTGTAATTGTGTGCAGTGGGAGTGACGTGAAGGGGTTTGGGTCCATTGGGATTGTGTACAGTGGGAGCGAATGGGTAGGGGTTTGGGTCCATTGGGATTGTGTACAGTGAGAGTGAACGGAATGTGGTTTGGGTGCATTGGGATTGTGTACAGTGGGAGTGAATGGGAAGGGGTTTGGGTCCATTGGGATTGTGTACAGTGGGAGTGAATGGGAAGGCGTTTGGGTGCATTGGGATTGTGTTCAGTGGGAGTGAACTGGAAGGGGTTTGGGTCCATTGGGCTTGTGTACAGTGTGAGTGAATGGGAAGGGGTTTGGGTCCATTGGGATTGTGTACAGTGGGAGTGAACGGGAAGGGGTTTGGGTCCTTTGGGATTGTGTACAGTGGGAGTGAACGGGAAGGGGTTTGGGTCCATTGGGATTGTGTACAGTGGGAGTGAGTGGGAAGGGGTTTGGGTCCATTGGGATTGTGGACAGTGGGAGTGAACGGGAAGATGTTTGGGTCCATTGGAATTGTGTACAGTGGGAATGAACGGGAAGGTGTTTGGGTCCATTGGGATTTTGAACAGTGGGAGTGAACGGGAAGGGGTTTGGGATCCATTGGGATTGTGTACAGTGGGAGTGAACGGAAAGGGGTTTGGGATTGGGATTGTGTACAGTGGGAGTGAACGGGAAGGGGTTTGGGTCCATTGGGATTGTGTACAGTGGGAGTGAACGGGAAGGGGTTTTGGTCCATTGGGATTGTGTACAGTGGGAGTGAACGAGAAGGGGTTTGGGTCCATTGGGATTGTGTACAGTGGGAGTGAACGGTAAGGGATTTGGGTCCATTGAGATTGTGAACAGCGGGAGTGAACAGGAAGGGGTTTGGGTCCATTGGGATTGTGTACTGTGGGAGCGAATGGGAAGGGGTTTGGGTCCATTGGGATTGTGTACAGTGGGAGTGAATGGGAAGGGGTTTGGGTCCATTGGGATTGTGCACAGTGGGAGTGAGTGGGAAGGGTTTTGGGTCCATTGGGATTGTGTACAGTGGGAGTGAACGGGAAGGGGTTTGGGTCCATTGGGATTGTGTACAGTGGGAGTGAACGGGAAGGGGTTTGGGTCCATTGGGATTGTGTACAGTGGGAGTGAACGGGAAGTGGTTTGGGTCCATTGGGATTGTGTACAGTGGGAGTGAACGTGAATGGGTTTTGGGTCATTGGGATTGTGTACGGTGGAGTGAACGGAAGGGATTTGGGTCCATTGGGATTGTGTACAGTGGGATTGAAGGAAGGGTTTGGGTCCATTGGGATTGTGTACAGTGGGAGTGAACGGAAGGGTTGGGTCCATTGGGATTGTGTACATGGGAGTGAAGGAAGGGGTTTGGTGAATGGGATTGGTACAGTGTGGATGAAGGGAAGGGATTTGTGGGCCATGGGATTGCGGTACAGTGGAGGTGAACGGGAATGGGTTTCGTCATTGGATTGTGTACAGTGGGAGTGAACGGAAGGGGTTTGGGTCCATTGGGATTGTGTACAGTGGCATTTAATGGAAGGGTTTGTGTCCATTGGGATTGTGTACAGTGGAGTGAAACGGGAAGGGTTTGGGTCCATTGGGATTGTGTATAGTGGGAGTGAACGGGAAGGGGATTTGGGTCCATTGGGATTGTGTACAGTGGGAGTGAGTGGGAAAGGGGTTGGGGCCATTGGGATTGTGTAGTGAGGGAGTGAACGGGAAGTGGGTTTGGGTCCATTGGGATTGGTGTACATTGGGAGTGAACGAGAAGGGGTTTGGGTCCATTGGGATTGTTGTACAGTGGCAGTGAACATAAGGATTTGGGTCATTGAGATTGGTGAACAGCGGGAGTGAACCGAGGAGGGGTTTGGGTCCATGGGATTGTGGTACTGTGGGAGTGAACAGGAGAGGGTTTGGGTCATTGGGATTGTGTACAATCGGAGTGATATGGTGAAGGGGTTTGGAGTGTAATAGGAAGGGGTTTGGAGTGAATAGAAAGGGATTAGGAGTGAGCGGGAAGGGGTTTGGAGTGAATTGGAAGGGATTAGGGAGTGAACGGGAATGGGTTTGCGGTCCATTGGGATTGTGTTCAGTGTGAGTGAGCTGGAAGGGGTTTGGGTCCATTGGGATTGTGTACAGTGTGAGTGAATGGGAAGGGATTTGGGTCCATTGGGATTGTGTACAGTGGGAGTGAACGGGAAGGGGTTTGGGTCCATTGGGATTGTGTACAGTGGGAGTGAACGGGAAGGGGTTTGGGATTGGGATTGTGTACAGTGGGAGTGAGTGGGAAGGGGTTTGGGGCCATTGGGATTGTGTACAGTGAGAGTGAACGGGAAGGGGTTTGGGTCCATTGGGATTGTGTACAGTTGGAGTGAACGGGAAGGGGTTTGGGTCCATTGGGATTGTGTACAGTGGGAGTGAGTGGGAAGGGGTTTGGGATCCATTGGGATTGTGTACAGTGGGAGTGAACGGAAAGGGGTTTGGGATTGGGATTGTGTACAGTGGGAGTGAGTGGGAAGGGGCTTGTGTCCATTGGGATTGAGCACATTGGGTTTTGAATGGGAATGGGTTTTGGTCCATTGGGATTGCGTACAATGGGACTGATCAGCAAGGGTTTGGGTCCATTTGGATTGTGTACAGTGGGAGTGAATGGGAATGGGTTTGCGGTCCATTGGGATTGTGTTCAGTGAGAGTGAATGGTAAGGGATTTGGATTCATAGGGGTTGTGTACAGTGGGAGTGAACGGGAAGGGGTTTGGGTCCATTGGGATTGTGTACAGTGGGAGTGAACTGGAAGGGATTTGGGTCCATTGGAATTGTGTACAGTGGGAGTGAAAGGGAAGGGATTTGGGTCCATTGGGATTGTGTACGGTGGGAGTGAAGGGGAAGGGGTTTGGGTCCATTGGGATTGTGTGCAGTGGGAGTGAACGGGAAGGGGTTTGGGTCCATTGGGATTGTGTACAGTGGGAGTGAACGGGAAGGGGTTTGGGTCCATTGGGATTGTGTACAGTGAGAGTGAATGGGAAGGGGTTTGGGTGCATTGGGATTGTGTACAGTGGGAGTGAATGGGAAGGGGTTTGGGTCCATTGGGATTGTGTACAGTGAGAGTGAATGGGAAGGCGTTTGGGTGCATTGGGATTGTGTTCAGTGGGAGTGAACTGGAAGGGGTTTGGGTCCATTGGGATTGTGTACAGTGTGAGTGAATGGGAAGGGGTTTGGGTCCATTGGGATTGTGTACAGTGGGAGTGAACGGGAAGGGGTTTGGGTCCATTGGGATTGTGTACAGTGGGAGTGAACGGGAAGGGGTTTGGGTCCATTGGGATTGTGTACAGTGGGAGTGAGTGGGAAGGGGTTTGGGTCCATTGGGATTGTGGACAGTGGGAGTGAATGGGAAGGGGTTTGGGTCCATTGGGATTGTGTACAGTGGGAGTGAGTGGGAAGGGGTTTGGGTCCATTGGGATTGTGGACAGTGGGAGTGAACGGGAAGATGTTTGGGTCCATTGGAATTGTGTACAGTGGGAATGAACGGGAAGGTGTTTGGGTCCATTGGGATTTTGAACAGTGGGAGTGAACGGGAAGGGGTTTGGGATCCATTGGGATTGTGTACAGTGGGAGTGAACGGAAAGGGGTTTGGGATTGGGATTGTGTACAGTGGGAGTGAGTGGGAAGGGGTTTGGGGCCATTGGGATTGTGTACAGTGAGAGTGAACGGGAAGGGGTTTGGGTCCATTGGGATTGTGTACAGTGGGAGTGAGTGGGAAGGGGTTTGGGATCCATTGGGATTGTGTACAGTGGGAGTGAACGGAAAGGGGTTTGGGATTGGGATTGTGTACAGTGGGAGTGAGTGGGAAGGGGTTTGGGTCCATTGGGATTGTGTACAGTGGGAGTGAACGGGAAGGGTTTTGGGTCCATTGGGATTGTGTACAGTGGGAGTGAGTGGGAAGGGGTTTGGGATCCATTGGGATTGTGTACAGTGGGAGTGAACGGAAAGGGGTTTGGGATTGGGATTGTGTACAGTGGGAGTGAGTGGGAAGGGGTTTGGGTCCATTGGGATTGTGTACAGTGGGAGTGAGTGGGAAGGGGTTTGGGTCCATTGGGATTGTGTACAGTGGGAGTGAACAGGAAGGGGTTTGGGTCCATTGGGATTGTGTACAGTGGGAGTGAATGGGAAGGGGTTTGCGGTCCATTGGGATTGTGTTCAGTGAGAGTGAATGGTAAGGGATTTGGATTCATAGGGGTTGTGTACA
Organism: Carcharodon carcharias; assembly: GCF_017639515.1. NCBI lineage: Eukaryota > Metazoa > Chordata > Chondrichthyes > Lamniformes > Lamnidae > Carcharodon > Carcharodon carcharias. The sequence continues at coordinate 22,074 of NW_024470707.1, read as the reverse complement.
GTGGGAGTGAACGGGAAGGGGTTTGGGTCCATTGGGATTGTGTACAGTGGGAGTGAACTGGAAGGGATTTGGGTCCATTGGAATTGTGTACAGTGGGAGTGAACGGGAAGGGATTTGGGTCCATTGGGATTGTGTACGGTGGGAGTGAAGGGGAAGGGGTTTGGGTCCATTGGGATTGTGTGCAGTGGGAGTGAACGGGAAGGGGTTTGGGTCCATTGGGATTGTGTACAGTGGGAGTGCACGGGAAGGGGTTTGGGTCCATTGGGATTGTGTACAGTGAGAGTGAATGGGAAGGGGTTTGGGTGCATTGGGATTGTGTACAGTGGGAGTGAATGGGAAGGGGTTTGGGTCCATTGGGATTGTGTACAGTGAGAGTGAATGGGAAGGCGTTTGGATGCATTGGGATTGTGTACAGTGGGAGTGAATGGGAAGGGGTTTGGGTCCATTGGGATTGTGTACAGTGGGAGTGAATGGGAAGGGGTTTGGGTCCATTGGGATTGTGTACAGTGGGAGTGAATGGGAAGGGGTTTGGGTCCATTGGGATTGTGTACAGTGGCAGTGAGTGGGAAGGGGTTTGGGGCCATTGGGATTGTGTACAGTGGGAGTGAGTGGGAAGGGGTTTGGGGCCATTGGGATGGTGTACAGTGAGGGTGCACGGGAAGGGTTTTGGAGTGAAAGGGAAGGTATTGGGAGTGAACGGGAAGGGGTTTTGGAGTGAGCGGGAATTATTTAACATCCTGTCTGATCATTTTCCTGTTACTTTTCCTAGGATTCCCCAATTAATAAGCTTCTGTATGCGAAGGAGATCCCACGATACAGACAGATGGTGGAAGAGTCAGTAACACAGTTAACACCTCATGTATTAGAACCTTAAAATCACACGGGAACAGGAGGAGACTATTCAGCCCATCGCGCCTGTGCTAAGATCTATCCAATTAGCCCCTCTTTCCCCCCCATCCCTGTGAATTTTTCCCCTTTGTGTATTTCTCCATTTCCCCCTTTTGAACGTTCCTATTGAATCTACTTTCACCGCCCTTTCAGGCAGCGCCTTCCAGATCATTGGATATTTTTCAGGCTGGGGGAAGGTTTGCAATGGGGTTCCCCAGGGGTCAGTATTGGGACCCTTGCTTTTCCTGATTATATATTAATGATCTAGATCTTGGTGTGCAAGGGACAATTTCAAAGTTTGTGGATGATATGAAGCTTGGGAGAATTGTGAACTGCGAGGAGGATGGTGTGGAACTTCAAGAGGACATAGACAAGTTGGTGGAGTGGGCAGATAGGTGACTGATGGAGTTCAGTGCGGAGAAGTGTGAGGTGATGCATTTTGGTAGGAAGAACATGGACAGACAATATAAAATAAGGGGTGAAATTTTGAAGGGGGAGCAGGAGCAGAAAGACCTGGGTGTATACGTGTATCGATCATTGAAGGTGGCAGGACAGGTGGGGAGAGCAGTTAATAAAGCAGATAGTATCCTGGGCTTTATTAATAGGGACATAGAGTACAAGAGCAGGGAGGTTATGCTGAATTTATATAAGACACTCGGTTAGACCTCAGCTGGAGTATTGTGCACAGCTCTGGGCACCACATTATAGGAAGGATGTGAACACATTGGAGAGAGAGCAGAAGAGGTTTACAAGAACGGTTCCAGGGATGAGAAACTTCAGCTATGAGGATAGATTGGAGAGGTTGGGACTGTTCTCCTTGGAGAGGTCAAGGCTGAGAGGAGATTTGATAGAGATGTTCAAAACCGTGAGGGGGCTGGACAGAGTAGATCGGGAGTAACTGTTCCCGCTCGTAAAAGGATCAGGAACGAGTGGGCACAGATTTAAAGTGATTTGCAAAAGAAGCAAGTGTGACGTGAGAAATGAACTTTTTCACACGGCGAGTGGTTGGGGTCTGGAACGCACGGCCTGGAAGTGTGGGGGAGGCAGGTTCAATCGAGGCATTCAAGAGGGCATTAGATGGTTATTTGAATAGAAACAATGTGCAGAGGGTGTGGGGAAACAGGCAGGGCAATGGCACTAGGTCGTAATGCTCCTTCAGAAGAGATGGTACAGAGACGATGGGCTGAATGACCTGCTCCTGTGCCGTGATGATTCTGTGATTCTGTGATTGCCACAACTTACTGTGCAAAAGAAAGTTCTCATCTCATTAGAAACAGGTACAGGTTGGGATCTTTCAGCCCCTCGAGCCTGCTCCATCGTTCAATAAGATATTGGCTAAGCTTCAACACCAACTCCCATTTCAGGCCCACTCCCTGTATCTCTCAGTTCTCTATCGATCCCAGTCTTCGATGCACTCCACAACTAAACTGAGGCCGAGAATTCCATAGATTCGCAACCCTTGGAGTGAAGAAGTTCCACCGCAGCTAGTCCAAAATGTCCAACCCCTTGTCCTGAGACGGTGGCCGTCAGGGTGTGTGAGTACTGAGGGAGCGCCGCACTGTCGGAGGGTCAGTACTGAGGGAGCACCGCACTGTCGGAGGGTCAGTGCTGAGGGAGCGCCGCACTGTCGGAGGGTCAGTGCTGAGGGAGAGCCGCACTGTCGAAGGGTCAGTGCTGAGGGAGCGCCGCACTGTCGGAGGGTCAGTGCTGAGGGACAGACGCACTGTCGGAGGGTCAGTGCTGAGGGAGAGCCGCACTGTCGGGGGGTCAGTTCTGAGGGAGCGCTGCACTGTCGGAGGGTCAGTGCTGAGGGAGCGCCGCACTGTCGGAGGGTCAGTGCTGAGGGACAGACGCACTGTCGGAGGGTCAGTGATGAGGGAGCGCCGCGCTGTCGGAGGGTCAGCGCTGAGGGACAGACGCAATGTGGGAGGGTCAGTGCTGAGGGAGCGCCGCACTGTCGGAGGGTCAGTGCTGAGGGAGTGCCGCACTGTCGGAGGGTCAGTGCTGAGGGAGAGCCGCCCTGTCGGGGGGTCAGTTCTGAGGGAGCGCCGCACTGTCGGAGGGTCAGTGCTGAGGGAGCACCGCGCTGTGGGAGGGTCAGTGCTGAGGGAGCGCCGCACTGTCGGAGGGTCAGTGCTGAGGGAGCGCCGCACTGTCGGAGGGTCAGTGCTGAGGGAGAGCCGCACTGTCGGAGGGTCAGTACTGAGGGAGTGCCGCACTGTCGGAGTGTCAGTGCTGAGGGAGTGCCGCACGGTCAGAGGGTCAGTACTGAGGGAGCGCCGCGCTGTCGGAGGGTCAGTGCTGAGGGAGCGCCGCACTGTCAGAGGGTCAGTGCCGAGGGAGAGCCGCACTGTCGGAGGGTCAGTGCTGAGGGAGTGCTGCACTGTGGGGAGAGTCAGTGCTGAGGGAGCGCCGCACTGTCAGAGGGTCAGTGCTGAGGGAGTGCCGCACTGTCGGAGGGTCAGTGCTGAGGGAGCGCCGCACTGTCGGAGGGTCAGTACTGAGGGAGCGCCTCACAGTCAGAGGGTCAGTACTGAGGGAGGGAGGGGAGCGGAGCTTCAGTGCTGAGGGAGGGAGGGGGGGTAGGGTCAGTGCTGAGGGAGGGGGGGTGTGGAGGGTGTGGAGATTTCTCCTGGTGTCCCTGGGGCCAATATTTATCCCTCGACCGACATCACTGCAAACAGATGACCTGGGGTCATTTTTGCATTCGCTGTGCGTGTGTGGGATCTTGCTGTGCACAAATTGGCTGCTGAGCTTCACACATTCTGACGGTCAGCGGGGCTCAGTTAACGCTCCGTCATCGGCTGTGTGAGGGCTGTGTGAGGTCCTGAGTGGGTGGGCCACAGGCGCTGATCGGTGCTCTGTGTTTACAGGTACTATTCAGATGTCCGGCAGATGACCCCAGTGAGTTACCAGGAAATGAACTGCTCATTGACGGAACTGTCTGCTGTGAGTATTGAGCCTCCCACGGGACTGACAGGGTTAAACTCCAGGGACAGGCCGAGGGCTTGTGTGCCCCCCTCGAGTGTCGAAGGTTAAGGGGCGATCTAATCGAGGGGTTTAAGGTGGTTGGAGGATTCGATGGAGAGAGACTATTCCCTCTGGTTCTGGGGAGGGGGGGTGGGGTGGGGAGTGGGGATTGGGGTTGGGGTTGGGGGAGGAGGAGCCCAGAACGAAGGGGACAGAGCCTCAAACTGAGTGCCAGGGTTGGGGGCGGGGGGGGTTGGTGGTGGGGGATGTCAGGAAGCTCAACTTCACACAAAGGGGAGCTGGAATCTGGAACTCTCTCTTACCCCCTCCGAAATCTGTTGAGGCTGCTGCGGAGGGGTGAGGGGGTCATTTGGAAACTCGAAACTGAGATTGATAGCTTTTTGTTGGGTAAAGGGGGGGTGGGGTGGGGTTAAGGGTTACAGACTTGAGGCAGGTAAATGGAGTTAAGATACAGATCACCGTGGTCTGATTGAACGGAGGAGCAGACTTGAGGGGCTGAATGGACCTCCTCCTGTTCCACCGTAGCAGGCTCGAGAGGGGCCGAATGGCCTCCTTCTGTTGCTGTGTAACAGGCTTGAGGGGGCTGAATGGGCTCCTCCTGTTCCTGTATAACAGGCTCGAGAGGGGCCGAATGGCCTCCTTCTGTTGTTGTGTAACAGGCTCGAGAAGGGGCTGAATGGGCCTCCTCCTGTTCCTGTGTGACAGGCTCGACAGGGGGCTGAATGGGCTCCTCCTATTCCTGTACTAGACGGGGTAAGCCGGGTGCTCATTGGGGAAGCTGGTGAGGTGGATTAACATTAGGATTAACAACTTTCTGTTTGCTGTTTGCCTTTCAGAACTGTGGGCCCGCGCTGAACAGCATAGTAGCACTCCATGACCTCTACAAATATATTAGCAAATACTATGACCAGGTTAGTGAGGATCTGTCCGGCAGTGATGGGGTTAATGGGAATTGGGCATTCGTGATCTGAGTCAAAGCAGGAACAGGAAACCAACGTTAAATGGGCAGGTGTGTGACAGATACAGTTTAACAGAGAGAGAGAGAGGGGTGAAATGGGCAGGTGTGTGACAGATACAGTTTAACACATAGAGAGAGAGGGGGGTGAATGGGCAGGTGTGTGACAGATACAGTTTAACACACAGAGAGAGGGGTGAAATGGGCAGGTGTGTGACAGATACAGTTTAACACAGAGTGAGAGAGAGAGAGAGAGGGGTGAAATGGGCAGGTGTGTGACAGATACAGTTTAACACACAGAGAGAGAGAGAGAGAGAGGGGGGTGAATGGGCAGGTGTGTGACAGATACAGTTTACCAGAGAGAGAGAGAGAGAGAGAGAGGGGTGAAATGGGCAGGTGTGTGACAGATACAGTTTAACACACAGAGAGAGAGAGAGGGGTGAAATGGGCAGGTGTGTGACAGATACAGTTTAACACAGAGAGAGAGAGAAAGGGGTGAAATGGGCAGGTGTGAGACAGATACAGTTTAACACAGAGAGAGAGAGAGGGGTGAAATGGGCAGGTGTGTGACAGATACAGTTTAACACAGAGAGAGAGAGGGGGTGAAATGGGCAGGTGTGTGACAGATACAGTTTAACACACACAGAGAGAGAGGGGTGAATTGGGCAGGTGTGTGACAGATACAGTTTAACACAGAGAGAGAGAGAGGGGTGAAATGGGCAGGTGTGTGACAGATACAGTTTAACACAGAGAGAGAGAGGGGTGAAATGGGCAGGTGTGTGGCAGATACAGTTTAACACAGAGAGAGAGAGAGGGGTGAAATGGGCAGGTGTGTGACAGATACAGTTTAACTCACAGAGCAGAGAGCGAGGGGTGAAATGGGCAGGTGTGTGGCAGATACAGTTTAACACAGAGAGAGAGAGGGGTGAAATGGGTAGGTGTGTGACAGATACAGTTTAACACAGAGAGAGAGAGAGGGGTGAAATGGGCACGTGTGTGACAGATACAGTTTAACACAGAGAGAGAGAGGGGTGAAATGGGCAGGTGTGTGACAGATACAGTTTAACACAGAGAGAGAGGGGTGAATTGGGCAGGTGTGTGACAGATACAGTTTAACACAGAGAGAGAGGGGTGAAATGGGCAGGTGTGTAACAGATACAGTTTAACTCACACAGAGAGAGAGGGGTGAATTGGGCAGGTGTGTGACAGATACAGTTTAACACAGAGTGAGAGAGTGGTGAAATGGGCAGGTGTGTGACAGATACAGTTTAACACACACAGAGAGAGAGGGGTGAATTGGGCAGGTGTGTGACAGATACAGTTTAACACAGAGTGAGAGAGGGGTGAAATGGGCAGGTGTGTGACAGATACAGTTTAACATAGAGAGAGAGAGAGGGGTGAAATGGGCAGGTGTGTAACAGATACAGTTTAACACAGAGAGAGAGAGAGAGGGGTGAAATGGGCAGGTGTGTGACAGATACAGTTTAACACAGAGAGAGAGAGAGGGGTGAAATGGGCAGGTGTGTGACAGATACAGTTTAACATAGAGAGAGAGAGAGAGGGGTGAAATGGGCAGGTGTGTGACAGATACAGTTTAACACAGAGAGAGAGAGGGGTGAAATGGGCAGGTGTGTGACAGATACAGTTTAACACAGAGAGAGAGGGGTGAAATGGGTAGGTGTGTGACAGATACAGTTTAACACACACAGAGAGAGAGGGGTGAATTGGGCAGGTGTGTGACAGATACAGTTTAACACAGAGAGAGAGGGGTGAATTGGGCAGGTGTGTGACAGATACAGTTTAACACAGAGAGAGAGGGGTGAAATGGGCAGGTGTGTGACAGATACAGTTTAACACACACAGAGAGAGAGGGGTGAATTGGGCAGGTGTGTGACAGATACAGTTTAACTCAGAGAGAGAGAGGGGTGAAATGGGCAGGTATGTGACAGATACAGTTTAACACAGAGTGAGAGAGGGGTGAAATGGGCAGGTGTGTGACAGATACAGTTTAACATAGAGAGAGAGAGAGGGGTGAAATGGGCAGGTGTGTAACAGATACAGTTTAACACAGAGAGAGAGAGAGAGGGGTGAAATGGGCAGGTGTGTGACAGATACAGTTTAACACAGAGAGAGAGAGAGGGGTGAAATGGGCAGGTGTGTGACAGATACAGTTTAACATAGAGAGAGAGAGGGGTGAAATGGGCAGTTGTGTGACAGATACAGTTTACCAGAGAGAGAGAGAGAGAGGGGTGAAATGGGCAGGTGTGTGACAGATACAGTTTAACACAGAGAGAGAGAGGGGTGAAATGGGCAGGTGTGTGACAGATACAGTTTAACACAGAGAGAGAGAGAGAGAGAGGGGTGAAATGGGCAGGTGTGTGGCAGATACAGTTTAACACAGAGAGAGAGAGGGGTGAAATGGGTAGGTGTGTGACAGATACAGTTTAACACAGAGAGAGAGAGAGGGGTGAAATGGGCAGGTGTGTGACAGATACAGTTTAACACAGAGAGAGAGAGGGGTGAAATGGGCAGGTGTGTGACAGATACAGTTTAACACAGAGAGAGAGAGAGAGAGAGGGGTGAAATGGGCAGGTGTGTGGCAGATACAGTTTAACACAGAGAGAGAGAGGGGTGAAATGGGCAGGTGTGTGACAGATACAGTTTAACACACAGAGAGAGAGAGGGGTGAAATGGGCAGGTGTGTGACAGATACAGTTTAACACAGCGAGAGAGAGGGGTGAAATGGGCAGGTGTGTGACAGATACAGTTTAACACACAGAGAGAGAGAGAGGGGTGAAATGGGCAGGTGTGTGACAGTTACTGTTTAACACAGAGAGAGAGAGAGAGGGGTGAAATGGGCAGGTGTGTGACAGATACAGTTTAACACACAGAGAGAGAGAGGGGTGAAATGGGCAGGTGTGTGACAGATACAGTTTAACACACAGAGAGAGAGAGGGGTGAAATGGGCAGGTGTGTGACAGATACAGTTTAACACAGCGAGAGAGAGGGGTGAAATGGGCAGGTGTGTGACAGATACAGTTTAACACACAGAGAGAGAGAGGTGAAATGGGCAGGTGTGTGACAGATACAGTTTAACACAGAGAGAGAGAGGGGTGAAATGGGCAGGTGTGTGACAGATATAGTTTAACACAGCGAGAGAGAGGGGTGAAATGGGCAGGTGTGTGACAGGTACAGATTAACACAGAGAGAGAGGGGTGAAGTGGGCAGGTGTGTGTGACAGATACAGTTTAATACAGAGAGAGAGAGGGGTGAAATGGGCAGGTGTGTGACAGATATAGTTTAACACAGAGAGAGAGAGGGGTGAAATGGGCAGGTGTGTGACAGATACAGTTTAACACACAGAGAGAGAGGGGTGAAATGGGCAGGCGTGTGACAGATACAGTTTAACACAGAGAGAGAGAGAGGGGTGAAATGGGCTGGTGTGTGACAGATACAATTTAACACACATAGAGAGATAGGGGTGAATTGGGCAGGTGTGTGACAGATACAGTTTAACACAGAGAGAGAGAGGGGTGAAATGGGCAGGTGTGTGACAGATACAGTTTAACACACAGAGAGAGAGAGGGGTGAAATGGGCACGTGTGTGACAGATACAGTTTAACACAGAGAGAGGGGGTGGGGGTGAAATGGGCAGGTGTGTGACAGATACAGTTTAACACAGAGAGAGAGAGAGGGGTGAAATGGGCTGGTGTGTGACAGATACAATTTAACACACATAGAGAGATAGGGGTGAATTGGGCAGGTGTGTGACAGATACAGTTTAACACAGAGAGAGAGAGGGGTGAAATGGGCAGGTGTGTGACAGATACAGTTTAACACAGAGAGAGAGAGAGGGGTGAAATGGGCAGGTGTGTGACAGATACAGTTTAACACAGAGAGAGAGAGGGGTGAAATGGGCAGGTGTGTGACAGATACAGTTTAACACACAGAGAGAGAGAGGGGTGAAATGGGCACGTGTGTGACAGATACAGTTTAACACAGAGAGAGGGGTGGGGGTGAAATGGGCAGGTGTGTGACAGATACAGTTTAACACAGAGAGAGAGGGGTGAAATGGGCACGTGTGTGACAGATACAGTTTAACACAGAGAGAGGGGTGGGGGTGAAATGGGCAGGTGTGTGACAGATACAGTTTAACACAGAGAGAGAGAGAGGGGTGAAATGGGCAGGTGTGTGACAGATACAGTTTAACACAGAGAGAGAGAGGGGTGAAATGGGCAGGTGTGTGACAGATACAGTTTAACACAGAGAGAGAGGGGTGAAATGGGCAGGTGTGTGACAGATACAGTTTAACACACACAGAGAGAGAGGGGTGAATTGGGCAGGTGTGTGACAGATACAGTTTAACTCAGAGAGAGAGAGGGGTGAAATGGGCAGGTATGTGACAGATACATTTTAACACAGAGTGAGAGAGGGGTGAAATGGGCAGGTGTGTGACAGATACAGTTTAACATAGAGAGAGAGAGAGGGGTGAAATGGGCAGGTGTGTAACAGATACAGTTTAACACAGAGAGAGAGAGAGAGGGGTGAAATGGGCAGGTGTGTGACAGATACAGTTTAACACAGAGAGAGAGAGAGGGGTGAAATGGGCAGGTGTGTGACAGATACAGTTTAACATAGAGAGAGAGAGGGGTGAAATGGGCAGTTGTGTGACAGATACAGTTTACCAGAGAGAGAGAGAGAGAGGGGTGAAATGGGCAGGTGTGTGACAGATACAGTTTAACACAGAGAGAGAGAGGGGTGAAATGGGCAGGTGTGTGACAGATACAGTTTAACACAGAGAGAGAGAGAGAGAGAGGGGTGAAATGGGCAGGTGTGTGGCAGATACAGTTTAACACAGAGAGAGAGAGGGGTGAAATGGGTAGGTGTGTGACAGATACAGTTTAACACAGAGAGAGAGAGAGGGGTGAAATGGGCAGGTGTGTGACAGATACAGTTTAACACAGAGAGAGAGAGGGGTGAAATGGGCAGGTGTGTGACAGATACAGTTTAACACAGAGAGAGAGAGAGAGAGAGGGGTGAAATGGGCAGGTGTGTGGCAGATACAGTTTAACACAGAGAGAGAGAGGGGTGAAATGGGCAGGTGTGTGACAGATACAGTTTAACACACAGAGAGAGAGAGGGGTGAAATGGGCAGGTGTGTGACAGATACAGTTTAACACAGCGAGAGAGAGGGGTGAAATGGGCAGGTGTGTGACAGATACAGTTTAACACACAGAGAGAGAGAGAGGGGTGAAATGGGCAGGTGTGTGACAGTTACTGTTTAACACAGAGAGAGAGAGAGAGGGGTGAAATGGGCAGGTGTGTGACAGATACAGTTTAACACACAGAGAGAGAGAGGGGTGAAATGGGCAGGTGTGTGACAGATACAGTTTAACACACAGAGAGAGAGAGGGGTGAAATGGGCAGGTGTGTGACAGATACAGTTTAACACAGCGAGAGAGAGGGGTGAAATGGGCAGGTGTGTGACAGATACAGTTTAACACACAGAGAGAGAGAGGTGAAATGGGCAGGTGTGTGACAGATACAGTTTAACACAGAGAGAGAGAGGGGTGAAATGGGCAGGTGTGTGACAGATATAGTTTAACACAGCGAGAGAGAGGGGTGAAATGGGCAGGTGTGTGACAGGTACAGATTAACACAGAGAGAGAGGGGTGAAGTGGGCAGGTGTGTGACAGATACAGTTTAATACAGAGAGAGAGAGGGGTGAAATGGGCAGGTGTGTGACAGATATAGTTTAACACAGAGAGAGAGAGGGGTGAAATGGGCAGGTGTGTGACAGATACAGTTTAACACACAGAGAGAGAGGGGTGAAATGGGCAGGCGTGTGACAGATACAGTTTAACACAGAGAGAGAGAGAGGGGTGAAATGGGCTGGTGTGTGACAGATACAATTTAACACACATAGAGAGATAGGGGTGAATTGGGCAGGTGTGTGACAGATACAGTTTAACACAGAGAGAGAGAGGGGTGAAATGGGCAGGTGTGTGACAGATACAGTTTAACACACAGAGAGAGAGAGGGGTGAAATGGGCACGTGTGTGACAGATACAGTTTAACACAGAGAGAGGGGTGGGGGTGAAATGGGCAGGTGTGTGACAGATACAGTTTAACACAGAGAGAGAGAGAGGGGTGAAATGGGCTGGTGTGTGACAGATACAATTTAACACACATAGAGAGATAGGGGTGAATTGGGCAGGTGTGTGACAGATACAGTTTAACACAGAGAGAGAGAGGGGTGAAATGGGCAGGTGTGTGACAGATACAGTTTAACACAGAGAGAGAGAGAGGGGTGAAATGGGCAGGTGTGTGACAGATACAGTTTAACACAGAGAGAGAGAGGGGTGAAATGGGCAGGTGTGTGACAGATACAGTTTAACACACAGAGAGAGAGAGGGGTGAAATGGGCACGTGTGTGACAGATACAGTTTAACACAGAGAGAGGGGTGGGGGTGAAATGGGCAGGTGTGTGACAGATACAGTTTAACACAGAGAGAGAGGGGTGAAATGGGCACGTGTGTGACAGATACAGTTTAACACAGAGAGAGGGGTGGGGGTGAAATGGGCAGGTGTGTGACAGATACAGTTTAACACAGAGAGAGAGAGAGGGGTGAAATGGGCAGGTGTGTGACAGATACAGTTTAACACAGAGAGAGAGAGGGGTGAAATGGGCAGGTGTGTGACAGATACAGTTTAACACAGAGAGAGAGAGGGTGAAATGGGCAGGTGTGTAACAGATACAGTTTAACACAGAGAGAGAGAGGGGTGAAATGGGCAGGTGTGTGACAGATACAGTTTAACACAGAGAGAGGGGTGAAATGGGCAGGTGTGTGGCAGATACAGTTTAACACAGAGAGAGAGAGGGGTGAAATGGGCAGGTGTGTGACAGATACAGTTTAACACAGAGAGAGAGAGGGGTGAAATGGGCAGGTGTGTGACAGATACAGTTTAACACAGAGAGAGAGAGGGGTGAAATGGGCAGGTGTGTGACAGATACAGTTTAACACAGAGAGAGAGAGGGGTGAAATGGGCAGGTGTGTGTCAGATACAGTTTAACACAGAGAGAGAGAGGGGTGAAATGGGCAGGTGTGTGACAGATACAGTTTAACACAGAGAGAGAGAGGGGTGAAATGGGCAGATGTGTGTCAGATACAGTTTAACACACAGAGAGAGAGAGAGGGGTGAAATGGGCAGGTGTGTGACAGATACAGTTTAACACAGAGAGAGAGAGGGGTGAAATGGGCAGGTGTGTAACAGATACAGTTTAACACAGAGAGAGAGAGGGGGGTGAAATGGGCAGGTGTGTGTCAGATACAGTTTAACACAGAGAGAGAGAGGGGGGTGAAATGGGCAGGTGTGTGTCAGATACAGTTTAACACACAGAGAGAGAGAGGGGTGAAATGGGCAGGTGTGTGACAGATACAGTTTAACACAGAGAGAGAGAGAGGTGTGAAATGGGCAGGTGTGTAACAGATACAGTTTAACACAGAGAGAGAGAGGGGGGTGAAATGGGCAGGTGTGTGACAGATACAGTTTAACACAGAGAGAGAGAGAGGTGTGAAATGGGCAGGTGTGTGACAGATACAGTTTAACACAGAGAGAGAGGACACTTCTCACAAAGCGAATAAACTTGGTGAAGAGAGCCGAGCTCTGTGCTTCGGTTTAGGTGTTACCACCCAGCTCGGATTCTGTTCACACTAACCCAGGGCGCTGTAGATATTTGGAAGATCTCAGTGGCTGGTCCTCTTGCTGGGAGCCGCTGACACTGTTCAGTTCGATGGGTGACATTTCCCCTCCTCTCTCTCCTTTCTCTCTCTCCCTGCGTTTCAGATTATGATCACCTTGGAAGCTGATCCAGCAGCTCAAAAGATGCAGCTCTCTTACCGGCTCCAACAGGTAGCGGCACTAGTGGAAAATAAGGTGACAGATTTATAACCAAGGGGAGGCGATGGAGGAGAGCGCTCGGGAGAGACAGAGGAAGGGACCATGGACTCTCCAGGACCAGCGACTCCCAGTCTCCCGTCTCCTCCAGCCACCTAACATTCCGGTACCACTCCGGAGAAAACCAGAGACCGAGGGGGAAGATTTTTCATGTGGCTGGAGAGGCCGATGGGTTGGTCCCAGGGGCTGTAGAGTTCTACAGCTCCGGAAGAGACCCTTCAGCCCATCGCTTGACTTGCAAACTCTGGACGTTTCCACCACTGGAAGGAAGTGGGGGAGAGATTCCCACCTTGGAACCCCCGGATTATTTATAACACTAACTTTTGCGTTATTTTGTACAGAGATCCCCAGGAAATGACGATCTGTGCTCCCCCCGGAAGGAGCTGGGCTCAGGGCTCCTTCCGCTGGACTGTCAGGCGGCTGTGGGACTGGGAGTCATGGGGCAGCCTTGATCCAGTGCTCAATCCCATAGCCGGCCTGGGACACAGATCAGGGACCAGACTCCGATGGGGTGGATAAAGAGATCGTGGGGCTGAGGCAATCACTGGATAGAAACCAGGATAGCTCCAGAATGATTGCTCTCTCTCTCTGTCTCTGTCTCTCTGCCTCTCTCTGTCTCTGTGTCTCTCTCTCTCTCTCTCTGTCTCTCCCTTTCTCTGTCTCTCTCTCTCTCCCTCTCTGTCTCTCTCTCTCTATCTCTCTCTCTCTCTGTCCCTCTCTCTCTCTGTCTCTCTGTCTCTCTGCCACTCTGTCTCTCTCTCTCTGTCTCTCTCTCTCTCTCTGTCTGTCTCTCCTTCTCTCTGTCTCTCCCTCTCTCTGTCTCTCTCCATCTATCTCTCTCTCTCTGTCTCTGTCTCTCTCTCTCTGTCTCTCTCTCTCTCTGTCTCTCCCTCTCTCTGTCTCTCTCTCTCTCTCCCTCTCTGTCTCTATCTATCTCTCTCTCTCTGTCCCTCTCTCTCTCTGTCTCTCTGTCTCTCTGCCACTTTGTCTCTCTCTCTCTGTCTCTCTCTCAGTCTCTCTCTCTCTCTCTGTCTCTCCTTCTCTCTGTCTCTCCCTCTCTCTGTCTCTCTCTATCTATCTCTCCCTCTCTGTGTGTCTCTCTCTCTGTGTCTCTCTCTCGCTCTCTCTCTCTGTCTCTCTCTCTGTCCCTCTCTCTCTCTGTCTCTCTCTCTCTCTGTCTCTCTCTGTCCCTGTCTCTCTCTCTCTCTGCCTCTCTCTCTGCCTGATTCTGTGTCTCTGTCTCTCTATCTCTCTCTCTGTCTGTTTCTGCCTCTCTGTCTGTCTCTGTCTCTCTCTCAGTCTCTGCCTCTCGCTCTCTGTCGCTGTTTCTCTCTCTCTGTCTCTCTCTGTCTCTGTGTCTCTCTCTCTGCCTCTCTCTCTGCCTGTTTCTGTCTCTCTGTCTCTCTATCTCTCTCTCTGTCTGTTTCTGCCTCTCTGTCTGTCTCTGTCTCTCTCTCTCTGTTTCTGTCCCTCTGTCTCTCTGTTTTTTTCTCTCTCTCTCTGTTTCTCTCTCTGTCTCTCTGTTTCTCTCTCTCTCTGTTTCTCTCTCTCTGTTTCTCTCTCTCTCTCTCTCTCTGTCTCTCTCTCTCTCTGTCTCTCTCTCTCTCTCTCTCTGTCTCTCTCTCTCTCTGTCTCTCTCTCTCTCTCTCTCTGTCTCTCTCTCTCTGTTTCTTTCTCTCTCTCTGTTTCTCTCTCTCTGTCTCTCTCTCTCTGTCTCTCTCTCTCTGTCTCTCTCTCTCTGTCTCTCTCTGTCTCTCTGTTTGTCTCTCTTTCTTTTTCCCGAATTATTTATAACACTAACCTTTGCGTTATTTTGTACAGAGATTCCCAGGAAACGACGATGTGTTTGTATGTGATTTTTACTGAGATATGAAAGGTGTGAACTTTCTGAGCTCACTTCACTGCAGTTATTTGAGAGGAGTAGGTTTTGAGCACAAGTTATGCTGGAGGAGAGAAGCCTTTTGCATCTTAACCCAGCATTAAATCATAACGCTCCCTGGGAGAGAGAGGGGGGGGGGGAGTGGCGGGTGCTGGGGGAGCAGAGAGAGAGAGATAGAGAGAGGGGTAGAGTGAGAGAGGGGTGCTGGGGGAGGAGAGAGACAGAGAGAGAGAGAGATAGAGAGAGAGTGAGAGAGGGATGCTGGGGGAGCAGAGAGAGAGAGATAGAGAAATAGAGTGGGAGAGGGATGCTGGGGGAGCAGAGAGAGAGAGAGAGAGAGAGAAATAGAGTGAGAGAGGGATGCTGGGAAGGAGAGACACAGAGAGAGAGAGAGAGATAGAGAAATAGAGTGAGAGAGGGGGTGCTGGGGGAGGAGAGAGAGACAGAGAGAGAGAGAGATAGAGAGAGAGAGATAGAGAAGTAGAGTGAGAGAGGTAGAGTGAGAGAGGGGGTGCTGGGGGAGGAGAGAGACAGAGAGAGAGAGAGGTAGAGTGAGAGAGGTAGAGTGAGAGAGGTAGAGTGAGAGAGGTAGAGTGAAAGAGGTAGAGTGAGAGAGGTAGAGTGAGAGGGGGTGCTGGGGGAGGAGAGAGACAGAGAGAGAGAGAGGTAGAGTGAGAGGGGTAGAGTGAGAGAGGTAGAGTGAGAGAGGTAGAGTGAGAGGGATAGAATGAGAGGGGGGTGTGCTGGGGAGGAGAGCAACAGGGAGAGAGAGAGTTGGAGAGATAGAGTGAGAGATGGGGTGCTGGGGGAGGAGAGAGACAGAGAGAGAGAGAGGGGTAGAGTGAGAGTGGTGCTGGAGGAGAGAGACAGAGACAGAGAGAGAGATAGAGGGAGTGAGAGAGGGATGCTGGGGGAGGAGAGAGAGAGAGGGAGAGAGAGAAGGGTAGAGTGAGAGGGGTGCTGGAGGAGAGAGACAGAGACAGAGCGAGAGATAGAGGGAGAGAGAGAAATAGAGACAGAGAGGGCAGGGGAGCAGTAGATGATGGTCAATGCTTATTAGCGAGGTGGTGCTTCTCTCTCTCCCTCTCCCTCTGACCTCCTCATACCACCCTCTACTTCAATCTACCCCTACCTGTGTCCGACTCAGGGAACACGATGGAGTGGGGGGGGGGTGTGGGGGGGTGGGGGGGTTCCTACCCCCAGTGAGAGGCGAATGGGGGCAGCTTCTGACAGGTGAACGGGGAGAAGTAATCCCCACTCAGTCTGCAGAGAGACCATTTAAAGTACTTTCACAGGCAAGAGTAGCTCTGTCTGTAAACTCACAGACGCCTTAATGGAGAGATTATCCAATATACCGTACCTGTTTGCATCATCGACTATCTGCTTAGGATGTATGGATTTTCATAAATGATAAAGTGATATAGGAGTTATCGAGCATCGTTGGTCCAGGCTGTTTCACCACAATCACCGGAAATGGCTTCAAACGCCAAACGTTCTCCCCGTGTCTGTCTGTCTGTCTGTCTGTCTGTCTGTACATTCACAGACTGAGTCCACATCGGAAACCACAATCACACACTGTCTGTCTGTCTGTAAATTCACGCACGGACTCCACACCGGAAATCACAATCACCAACACCGGCTGGTCATCTGGAAGGCGCTGCCTGAAAGGGCGGTGGAAGCAGATTCAATAGGAACGTTCAAAAAGGGGGAATTGGGGAAATGCTCGAAGGGGAAAAATTCACAGGGTGTGTTGGGGGGGGTTGGGCAGAGAGTGGGATTAAGGGGAACGATTTTTCAAAGAGTCAGGACAGGAACGATTAACCTTTACTCTGTATCTAACCCCGTGCTGTACCTGTCCTGGGAGTGTTTGATGGGGACGTTGTAGAGGGAGATTTACTCAGTATCTAACCCTGTGCTGTACCTGTCCTGGGAGTGTTTGATGGGGACAGTGTAGATGGTGCTTTACTCTGTATCTAACCCCGTGCTGTACCTGTCCTGGGAGTGTTTGATGGGGACGGTGTAGAGGGAGTTTTACTCTGTATCTAACCCCGTGCTGTACCTGTCCTGGGAGTGTTTGATGGGGACGGTGTAGAGGGAGTTTTACTCTGTATCTAACCCCGTGCTGTACCTGTCCTGAAAGACCAGAAACAGGAAGAGGCCATTCAGCCCCTCTTGGGCCTGTTGCACAGTAATAGAAGGAGGCCATTCAGCCCCTGAATCCTGTCCCATTATTCAACTGGAACCTGGCTGATCTGTATCTTGACTCCATCTGCTTGCCTCTGATCCATCACCCTGAATCCTCTCACCCAACAAAAACCTATCAATCTGCGTTTTGAAATTTCCAATTGACCCACACCCCCCTCCCCAGCAGTCTGGACAGATTTTTGTGGGAGGGGTGGTGTGGAGAGAGAGATCCCGATTCATGTTCCCCTTTGTGTGAAGATCTGCTTCCTGACATCTCCCCCACCACCCAGACCCGAACAGCCTTGCTCTCAGTTTAAGTCTCTACCCCCCTCGTTCTGTGTTCCCCCTGCACCCCCCCCCCCACCCCAATCCACTTCTGCCCCCCCAACCCCCTCCCCAGAGGAATCAGTTTCCCCCTGTCGACCCTATCGAGCTCTTTCATCACCTTAAACCCCTCGAACGGATCCCCCCTTAACCTTCGACACTCGAGGGAGCACAAGTCCCGGTCTGTGTGAGACCTGTTTCCCCCCCCGCCACCCCCACCATCCACCCCGGAATTTAACCCTTTCTGCGCCCCCCCCCCCCACCCCCCCGGGATCGTTCCGGTGAATCAGCACTGGCACCCCCCCACCCCCCCACTTCTCCGAGGCCGATACATCCCTCCTGAGGAGCGAGGCCCAGAACTGAACCCAGTTACTAACCCCCCACTGAGCAGACGAGCTGGATGAGGGCAGGTGCTGAAAGGGTTCCACTTCTGGTTAGGGGCGCATTTTGGGGAGTAGGGGGCAGCCTGTCGAGGGTGGGGTGGGGGGGGTGGGGGAGCAGTGGGGAGAGGGATGACCCATGACCCAGGAGTGCACTTAACACATGGAGTCAGTGACACGTGTGCCAAACTCCACAGACCGCTGCACCACACTTTCTGCGCAAAACCTCCACCAATAATTCCTTTTGAATCTCCATAATACATGGACAGAAGACCATAAGACATAGGAGCAGAAATTAGGCCATTCGGCCCATCGAGTCTGCTCCGCCATTCAATCATGGCTGATCAGTTTCTCAACCCCATTCTCCCGCCTTCTCCCCGTAACCTTTGATCCCCTCACCAGTCAAGAACCTATCTATCTCGGTCTTAAATACACTCAATGATCCGGCCTCCACAGCCTTCTGTGGCAATGAATTCCATAGATTCACCACTCTCTGGCTAAAGAAGTTTCTCCTCATCTCTGTTCTAAAAGGTCTTCCCTTTACTCTGAGGCTGTGCCCTCGGGTCCTAGTCTCTCCTACTAATGGAAACATCTTCCCCACATCCACTCTATCCAGGCCTTTCAGTACTCTGTAAGTTTCAATCAGATACCCCCCCCCGCCAATCCTTCTAAACTCCATCGAGTATAGACACAGAGTCCTCAAACGTTCCTCAAATGTTAAGCAATTAGAATTTGAATTACACATTAGAATGATTTCCAAATATCTCTATCTCTATACTTCCGATCTTTATATACTGAGCATTTTTGTAAGCCAGTGCTGCTCTGAATTGGTGGTACACTTTCAGGTGTTCCCCCCATTAATGGGGGGATTTGAAAATGTGGTCCTCCCTTTAAGAAGCGCTACTTTTTTTTTTTAAATGTTGTTGCGCCAACATAATTTGGATTTTGGCAATTTGGGTTCTCATTTTTAAGAAGGATTTTTTTTTTTTAAGCACGCATCCATAAATGGGAGAAGTTGGGGAATTGGTGTACTTGTTTTAAGGAGTGATTTTTAGGTGCACAACCATAAATAGGGACTTGGAAGATCTGGGTACTTGCTTTCACCAGTGATTTTTAGTTGCGCAGCCATAAATCGAGATTTTGGGAATGTGGGGCCCTCGCTTTAAGGGGTGTTTTTTTTTTGGTGTGCAACTGTAAATAGAGATTTCAGAGACCTGGGAACTCGCTTTAAGGAGTGGTTTTTAGCTGTTTGATCATAGGTGGAAATTATGGAATGTGGGTGGTTGCCTTACGGAGTGAATTTTAAGTGTGCAACCAGAAAGGGGAAGATTGGACACCAGCATCCTCTCTTTAATAGTTGATTTTTGGGTGTGCAGCCGTTAATGGGCGGAATTTGGGCTAGGCTAGTGGGAAAGGGAAGCACAGCCTGAAGGTTGGGTTTGGATCGGTGCGGCATTAAAGGGCAGGGTCCGGGCGGTGTGGCTTTAAATGGCGGGCTAAGGGATACACAACTGTAAGGGATGGTGTTGGGGAATTGCAGCTTAAAGGGATAGGCTCGATGTTGTTGTCAGGGAGGTGTAGCTTTAAGGCGCAGGGTCGGGGTGGTGTGGCTTTAAGAGGGGCTGGGTTGATGCTTTGTGTCTTCAAGGGGTGAGGGGTGGGGTTAAGGTTGAGGTGGCGTGCTTTTAAGTTGTGCAATCGGCTGAGGGTGGCATGTCTTTAAGGGTTGGAGTCCAGATGGGTGGGTATAGCTTTAAGAGGCGGGGTCTGGTCTGGTCAGGTTGATATAGCTTTAAGTGGCGGGGTCTGGTCGGGTTGGTATAGCTGTAAGAGGCGGGGTCTGGTCGGGTTGGTATAGCTTTAAGAGGCGGGGTCTGGACGGGTTTGTATAGCTTTAAAGGGGCAGGGTCTGGTCGGGTGGTATAGCTTTAAGTGGCGGGGTCTGGTCGGGTTGGTATAGCTTTAAGAGGTGGAGTCTGGTCGGGTTGGTATAGCTTTAAGAGGCGGGGTCTGGACGGGTTTGTATAGCTTTAAAGGGGCAGGGTCTGGTCGGGTGGTATAGCTTTAAGTGGCGGGGTCTGGTCGGGTTGGTATAGCTTTAAGAGGTGGAGTCTGGTCTGGTCGGGTTGGTATAGCTTTAAGAGGTGGAGTCTGGTCTGGTCGGGTTGGTATAGCTTTAAGAGGCGGGGTCTCATCTGGTTGGGTTGGTGTAGCTTTAAGAGGCGGGGTCTGGACGGGTTTGTATAGCTTTAAAGGGGCAGGGTCTGGTCGGGTGGTATAGCTTTAAGTGGCGGGGTCTGGTCGGGTTGGTATAGCTTTAAGAGGTGGAGTCTGGTCTGGTCGGGTTGGTATAGCTTTAAGAGGCGGGGTCTCGTCTGGTTGGGTTGGTATA
This sequence comes from Carcharodon carcharias, assembly GCF_017639515.1. Lineage (NCBI taxonomy): Eukaryota > Metazoa > Chordata > Chondrichthyes > Lamniformes > Lamnidae > Carcharodon > Carcharodon carcharias. The sequence goes on along the minus strand of NW_024470707.1, from coordinate 2,122 downwards.
GCTTTAAGTGGCGGGGTCTGGTCGGGTGGGAATAGCTTTAAGAGGCGGGGTCTGGTCGGGTTGGTATAGCTTTAAGTGGCAGGGTCTGGTCGGGTGGTATAGCTTTAAGTGGCGGGGTCTGGTCGGGTGGGAATAGCTTTAAGTGGCGGGGTCTGGTCGGGTTGGTATAGCTTTAAGAGGCGGGGTCTCGTCTGGTAGGGTTGGTGTAGCTTTAAGTGGCGGGGTCTGGTCGGGTGGGAATAGCTTTAAGAGGCGGGGTTTGGACGGGTTGGTATAGATTTAAGAGGCTGGGTCGGGATGGGTTGGTGTCGTTTTAGGAGGCGGGGACTGTATGGGATGATATAGCTTTAAGAGGCGGGGTCTGGTCGGGTTGGTATAGCTTTAAGAGGCGGGGTTTGGACGGGTTGGTATAGCTTTAAGAGGCGGGGTCTGGTCAGGTTGGTATAGCTTTAAGAGGCGGGGTCTGGTCGGGTTGGTATAGCTTTAAGAGGCGGGGTTTGGACGGGTTGGTATAGCTTTAAGAGGCGGGGTCTGGTCAGGTTGGTATAGCTTTAAGAGGCGGGGTCTGATCGGGTTGGTATAGCGTTAAGAGGCGGGGTCTGGTCGGGTTGGTAGAGCTTTAAGAGGCGGGGTCTGGGCGGTTTGGTATAGCTTTAAGAGGCGGGGTCGGTTCGGGTTGGTATAGCTTTAAGAGGCGGGGTCGGTTCGGGTTGGTATAGCTTTAAGAGGCGGGGTCGGGTCGGGTTGGTATAGCTTCAAGAGGCGGGGTCTGGAAAGGTTGGTATAGCTTTAAGAGGCGGGGTCTGGGCTGTTCGGTATGGCTTTAAGAGGCGGGGTCTGGAAAGGTTGGTATAGCTTTAAGAGGCGGGGTCAGGTCGGGATTGTGTCTTTTTAAGGGGCGGGGTCTGCTACGGACAGGCTGGTGCTGCTTTAAGGGGCGGGGTCTGGAGGGGGAGGCGGGGTCTGAACGCGCCTGCGCAGTGTGGCCACCCCCCCCCCCCCCCCTCCCCCCCACCAACCAGCTGGTGAGCGGAGTGGGCGGAATGAGTGGAACCGGTGGAGGAGCTCCGGCGGTGGCCGCAAAGGAGAGCGGCAGACAGGCCGGGGAGAGCAGCGGCCAGGCCGGGGCTGCGGAGATCAGCAGACAGCCCGGGGCTGGGGCCGGGGCCGGGGCCGGGAAGATCAGCGCAGGGGGAAAGGCGGAGGGAAGGAGCAAGAAACACAAAAAGAAGAACAAGAAGAAAAACATCAGCACGACCAGCACCACCGAGAGAGGGTGAGAGAGGGAAGGGGAGAATGGAGAGAGAGAGAGAGGGAGAGAAGGGGAAAATGGAGAGAGAGAGAGAGAGAGAGGGAATGGGAAAATGGAGAGAGAGAGAGAGAGAGAGAGGGAAGGGGAGAATGGAGAGAGAGAGAGAGGGAGAGAAGGGGAAAATGGAGAGAGAGAGAGAGGGAATGGGAAAATGGGGAGAGAGAGAGAGAGAGGGGGAATGGAAAATAGAGAGAGAGAGAGAGAGGGGGAATGGAAAATGGAGAGAGAGAGAGAGAGGGAATGGGAAAATGGAGAGAGAGAGAGAGAGAGGGAATGGGAAAATGGAGAGAGAGAGATAGAGAGGGAATGGGAAAATGGAGAGAGAGAGAGAGAGAGAGAATGGGAAAATGGAGAGAGAGAGATAGAGAGGGAATGGGAAAATGGAGAGAGTGAGAGAGAGAGAGAAGGGGAAAATGGAGAGAGAGAGAGAGAGAGAGAGAGGGAATGGGAAAATGGAGAGAGAGAGAGAGGGAATGGGAAAATGGAGAGAGAGAGAGAGAGAGAGAGGGAATGGGAAAATGGAGAGAGAGAGAGAGAGGGAATGGGAAAATGGAGAGAGAGAGAGAGAGAGAGGGAATGGGAAAATGGAGAGAGAGAGAGAGAGAGAGGGAATGGGAAAATGGAGAGAGAGAGAGAGAGAGAGGGGGAATGGGAAAATGGAGAGAGAGAGAGAGAGAGAGGGAATGGGAAAATGGAGAGAGAGAGAGAGAGAGAGGGAATGGGAAAATGGAGAGAGAGAGATAGAGAGAGAGAGGGAATGGGAAAATGGAGAGAGAGAGAGAGAGAGAGGGAGGGAATGGGAAAATGGAG